>NC_058133.1:84824262-84847778 GCF_016433145.1 Gracilinanus agilis | reverse complement strand
GATGGAATACTATTGTGCTAAAAGGAATAATAAACTGGAGGAGTTCCAGGCGAACTGGAGAGACCTCCGGGAACTGATGCAGAGCGAAAGGAGCAGAGCCAGAAGAACATTGTACACAGAGACTGATATACTGTGGTAAAATTGAATGTAATGGGCTTCTGTACCAGCAGCAATGCAATGACCCAGGACAATTATGAGGGATTTATGGTAAAGAATGCTACCCACATTCAGAGGAAGGACTGCAGGAGAGGAAACATATAAGAAAAGCAACTGCTTGAACGCATGGTTCGGGGAGGACATGATTGAGGGTGTGGACTCGAAACTACCACACCAATGCAACCACCAACAATTGGGAAATTGGTCTTGATCAAGGACACATGACAAAACCAGTGGAAATGTGCATTGGCCATGGGTGGGGGGAGTGCGGGGGGTGAAGGGGAAAATAGGAGCATGAAACATGTAACCATGTTAAAAATGATTATTAATAAATGTTAAAAAAAATTAAAAAAAAAACTAAATGGAAAATTTCATGTACAAAATTCAAGAGAACCATAAAAAGGTAAATAAGAAAAAGCGGAAAAAATTAAGGGCTGATTTGGGAGGTTGACTTTAAATGACTATTAAAAATATTAATAATATGGAAATAGGCTTTGAACAATGATAACTGTAAAACCCAGTGGAATTGCTTGTTGGCTTCAGAAGCGGGGAGGTAAGGGAAAGAACATGAATCATCTAACTATGAAAAAATTTTCTAAATTAAGTAAATAAATAAAATTTTAAAATTTGAGGAATATTATTGATCATTCCAAATATAATTCTTTATCTATTTCATATAAACCATCTATAGCTTTCTTCACTCAAAAATCCGTAATGAAGAAGAAATAACATAATTTAGGAGAAAAATAAGTCCAAAAGTCCTAGATTTTAAACAACTAATTAGCATTTCAATGATTTTTCAATAATCCATCTGTGTATGCCTTGATATTTCTACCACAGTTATTAATCATTGTTGAGTCTCATTTCAGCAATCATAATTTAGCAATAATTTAATTATTTAAAATATATTCAAGCACAGCAAAAATGAAAGCCACATGGAAACTGTTGTCTTTTTAAAACACTTGACTTACAAAACCAGCAGGAGCAATTTCTAGAAAATTTATTGCCAGAGAAAATCTTTGCAAGTAAGGCTCTGTCTAGCTTCAATAATTATCAAAATGCATTATTTCTAAATTCAAAGTAATTGGCATAAATTTGTAGACATGGATATCATTTAAATCTGAAGAAAAAATGAGGAAATAGAAAATAGAAATAAAAAATTTAAAACCTAATATTAATAATTTAATATTCAAGAATTGTTAGGGGAATTTAGAAAAAATTACATTAGTTTTTCTATTGCTTTATCATTGATATTACAACATTATTTAGTCTCAAAAACCACAAAATTCTTAAGGTAAGGCAAAAAAGAGATAAAATGCTTTGAGATTGAAGGTATATGTACAATTACATCAAAGGGGGAATAATTTTTATAAATACTTTTGTCTTTTTCAGATAAAAATTGTTCCCAACATAAATTTATGTCCCAACATAAATATAGCAAGGAGTTATTTATGTCAAATTATGTCAAGAGGCTTTTTAGAATGATGCATTAAATCTCAGTTGAGACAATGTATTTAGAATCATTATCACTTTTGGTGTGCACTTTTAAAATTGTATTGATCAAAATTTTTGAATAAAATTCAACAAAACACACACAAATAGCAAAGGAAATATATTTGAGGTAAATTACCTTGCAGTCTAGTATTTGATAAATCCCAAATCCCTGCTTTTATGATGAAAACTCACTATTTGACAAAAACTGTTGGGAAAACAGTATGTGAGAAACTAGCTATAGATCAATATCTCCCATCCCATACCAAGAGGTCAAAATGGGTATATAACTTAGATATAAAGAATTATACCTCAAGTATATTAGAGGAATATAGAAAGTTTAAGTGGTACATCTAAGGAGAAGGGAAGCATTCATGACCAAATAAGAGAAAGAGAACATTATACAAAGTAAAATAAATACTTTTTATATTAAATTAAAAAGCTTTTGTACAAACAAAGCTAACGTAACCAAGATTAGAAGGAAAACAACAAACTGTTAAGGATTACAACAAATTTCTCTGAAAAAGGACATATTTCTGCAATTTAGCGACAACTAAGTCAAATTTATAAGAATATAAGCCATTCCCTAATTGAAAAATGGCCAAAGGGTATAAAAAAGCAGTTTTCAGATGAAGAAATCAAAGCTATCGATAATCATGTGAATCAATGTTCTAAATTACTCTTGATTAAAGAAATGGAAATTAAAACACTGAGTTACCACCTCAAACTTTGATTGAACAGTATGACAGAAATATAAAATGATAAATGTTGTCTGTGATGTGGCAAAACTCAGACACTGATGCATTGTTGGTGGAACTGTGAACTGAACCATTCTGGAGGGCAATTTGGAAGTATGTCCAAAGGTCTATAAAACAATGTATGCTATTTGATACAATAAAACCACTATTAGGTCTGTATCCCAAAGATATTTTAAAAGGGGGAAAGGACTTTTATGAAAATATTTACAGCAACCCTTTTATGTGTTGGAAAAGAATTGGAAATTGAGGGGATGTTCATCAATTGGGGAATGGCTATATGTCATATAAGATGGTGATGGAATAATATTGTGCTAGAAGAAATTATGAACAGGATGATTTTAGAACAAACTGGAAATACTCGCATGAACAGATGCAAAATGAAAGCAGAACCTGTAGAACATTGTATATAGTTACAACATTATTGTGGAATGATCATCTGTGAAAATAGCTACTCTCAGCAATACAGTGATTGAGGACAATTTTGAAGGACTTATGACAAAGAATGCTAACCACTTTCAGAGAAAGAACTGTTAGAGTCAGAATGAAGATCAAAACATATAATTTTTACTTCAGTTTACTTTGTGTTTTATTTTGGGGTTTTGGTTTTATGTGAACATTCTTTTACAAAAATAAACAATACAGAAATATGTTTTCCATGATGACACAAGTTTAACCGAAAACAAATTTCTTGATAACCCTGGGAAGTTGGAGGAAAGGGAGGGAGGGAGACAATTTGGATCATATAATTCAGAAAACATAATGCCAAAATTATTAGTAAGGGCAATCCATAAAATAAAACATCTTTATAAATAAAAGCACAACTGAGGGCTTACATGATTATAGAGAAATGAATACTTCCAAAAAAGAAAGAAAAAAAGTTTGAGTATTTCTGAGGACATTGGGCAAAACAGTTTATTCTGAAACCAGCAGATAACACTTCCCTAAGCAAGGGTGAAAGTCTAGCAATATGCACACACTTTTGAATTTGCCAAATGAAACTGAAGATGTTTTATACCCTTCCTTTTGGAGCCAATATAATAGGATAGGTTCTTAGAGTGGAACAAATTAGTGACAGAGTTCATTTGGATGTGCCCATAGAGGTTACATCCACATGAATTCTGTCAATAATATGTTGACAAAGAAGCATCGATCACTTGACTGAATCATGTAAATTTGTTTTGGAAAAGAGTTCATGATAGCATTTCAAGATCATGTTATCACCACGAGACGCTGAATAAGAAATTTCTCATGCAGCAGAATGTATTGATCCATGTATATTAGGAAAGATATAATTGAAATTGCAGAAACTATCATTGTAGATTGCAAACATGCATTATCTACTATAAACCTAGAAAGATATAAGCTGGTGTTTAGAAATGGACACCAGAAGCTCATCTTTCTTTCATGGAATGATAGTTAAAAAATCAAAATACTACAAATACAGGCATCAAAATAGTCTGTGGAATTCAATAAATAAATTGCCCTGAAATTAGACTATTATTAAAAGTCATAAATGTGGGCTATAATCTCCTGCAAAAAATAAAACTGAACCATGGAAATTAAAAATACTTTAAAAATAATGTCACTAAAATATTATCAATCAAGCTTTATAGAAGAAAGTTTTAAAAACATAAATATAAGAAAAATATCAAGATCATTTTTCAAAAGCATTAGGTACATCCTATTCCTATTTTTCTTCTCTATCACTAGAGTTGATAGATATTTTGCATTACTTAACCAAGAGGTAATAACAAATCCTGTCAAATTGTATTCCCCATTCAATAGACCTGCCAATCATAAGTCTATTGATATATCACTAGATAATCAAAATATTATTCAGGGTTCCAGTGATGGGAAGACTATAGTGAATCAATTATATCCTAATTAAATATTTAATTTGACTTTGGTAATTCCCCTTCCCCCCAATTTTCCTGACAAATGAAAATTTCAGAAAAAATTAAAAAATGTTCCTGCTTAGAAATTCCTATCATTTTTTACAAGTTTTTGTTTATTTGCAATTATTTTAGTAATGGATATCCTCACATTTTATGGGGTTGATAAGCATGCACAGATAACTTTTTAATTAGAAATGACTAAGGAATGTCATTTATGTGTAAGGATCAAAAACACTGGGTATATTTCTCTGGTTTTGTTTAGGTAACCTCCATTCTCTTTAGATCATAGACATGGAATTTTGATAATGATCACTAAAATGACCATTAATATTTATAGAGTACTTTCAAGTTTACAAAGCACTTTTCTGAAAACATCTCTGTGGTAATATAACTGTCATTTTATAAATGAGGAAAATGGAGGCTAGGTGCAATGAATGAATCAGAGAAATAAAAAATAAATAGTCCCAGCTTATATTTTACTCATAGTCCTATATATGAGCTATTATTAGATACATTTGAAATACAAAAAAAGATAAATACTTACTAGGAGTTACACAACTAGTAAATATTAAATGTTACATTTAAGCTCCAAATATTCTTAATTCAGATCCAGTATTATAATTGCTATGCCATTAATTATTATACTGCTAGTATAGTAAATTTCAGAGTCTATTTGGTAGCATGGTGGACAGAGTGCAAATTTTAAAGACTGGGTAACTTGAGTTCAAAACTTGTCTCAGACATCAGCTCTTTAATCCTTAGCAAGTTTCTTCATTTGTCAGGCTCAGTTTTCCCTTCTATAAAATGGGCATGAAAATAAGAGTGTTCACTTTATAAGAGTTTTAAGAGGATTAAAAATTAAATTTTTAAGAGGATTAAAAAAATTAAAAATAACATGTAAAGTATTTTACAAGCCATGAAATACTATGCATATGTTAGAAGTTATGGGTACTATTATATTAGCTCGAGTTGTGATCCGAATCCAGGGTCTGTGGTCATCTTGAGGTGGTGTCCATCCTCGCCACCCACCTCTGCCATTCCAAGGTTCTTTCTATCTTTTTCTATTTTTTCCACTCTTGTTAAAATAAAATTTAATATTAACTGCTAGAAGGAAAATTCATTTTTTATATTGAATTGTCTTAGGTTGATAGTTGGTTCATGTCAAGTGAATTTCCTGCACTTTAATCAAGGTTGCTTATCTATAGAGGAGGTTCCCTGAGGGGGGAAAATATTCAAAGGTATTTAATTTAGTTCATTAAATAATTCTTCCATTGATCTATAAGGAAAGGTATGAAATTGGATAAACAGGGAAAAGAAAGGCTTTTTACAGAATCTTAGGAATTCAGAATTAAAACAGACCCCAATGGATATCTAACACATGCACAATAGCAATTCCCAATGAATCACACCTGTCAAGTGGACAGTCACCTCCTATTTGAAAACCTTTGAGGAAGGAGAAGTCATTTCTTAAGGCAGCCAATTTGACTTTGGGAAAGCAATAGATAGGAAATTTTGTTGTAGTCATTGTTTATTATCGTTTCCTTGACAACAAGCTTAAACCCAGAACTTTGACCTTTTTACCTATTTATCCTGTTTCTCCCCTCAGGGATAAAAGATAATAAATCCATCATCTCTTATGCATAACAGTCTATTAATTACTTTGAAAATAGCTATCTTATCCCTCCTCGTATTTTTAAGTTTTCACACAAGTCAAACATAGACAGTTCCAATTCCTTCATTAAATTCTAATAAAACACACTCATGGCCCTTGACCATTGTGATTGCTCTACTTTGGATGATTTCTGGCTTATATCTGTAACTATGGTACTCATTCCTGACAATAGTGCTCCATGTTGAATTTTGACAAAGGGAAGAGAATGAGAACACTCTGTTCGGAGAATCATAGAAGAGAGGAGAATAAAAGAGATTTTAGAGACCATCAAGTTCAACAACCTCATTTTTACTGAGATTCAAGGAAATTTTAAATCATTTGCCTGCTGTCACCCTAAGTGTATGAGGCAGGATTTTAACTCATCACTTCCTAATTCCAAGTACAGAGTTCTATCCACTATGCCACATTGCCTCCATATTCCTGAAAGTTTTTTTTTCTCTCTTAATCTAGACCTACCTAGGATTTGTAAAGGTTTCATATCATATTACTCATTCAGATTGAGATTGCAGTCTATTAAAACATCTATACCCCTTTCTGATAAACTACTGCCTAATATATAATTATATTGTTCGATTTCTAATAGGGTTCGCTAACATCATGCTTTTCCAGATTTTTCCCTTATTCTTTTTTTCCCCTGACAATCCGCACAATCTCTTCACATTCTCTGTAGCTAAACAGTTTTTAAAATTGGGATAACTGAGATTGAGAATATAAACTCCATCTTTTCTAGTCAAGCAAAAAATTGTTCAGGCCACACATGTTGGGGAAGCAGCATGGCAAATTATTTGAGTTTCCTTTTGGGATGAATGAGGAAAATTAATCTTAAGCAGATCTAACTTGATTTCTTCATCTAGATCAGCAAGGATATTGGAATCTTCTGTTCAGGCATGTGATTTTATCCATTATCATGAGAGAATGACTGAGGGGCTGAAAAATATTAGCCTACCTCCTCAATTAGGCGTCTACCAATTAATGATATCATGGTTTCTATAGAGGAGGGCTGAATAATAAACATACAATATTATATTCAATGACTAAAGACAGAATGAAATATGTATGGTTATGAAGATGATCATAGAAAAAATAATTTATATTGATTAGTATATTAAAAATTAATTTTAATACCCAGAATGAGGTGTCTCAGAATTTTTTATCATTATAACAGTCATTATTCCAAATCTTGAATTTGAAATTTGATCACTTGAGGTCAAGCATCAGATTTCATTTTATCCCTATAAAATTAAAATTTTATTATTAGATTCAGCTAATATTACCTTAATATATAAATATGTGTCTTGATATATATTTAAATAGTATTTATTATATTTATATTATACCAACATACAATATAATATATAATTTGTATAATGAAACATAAATTAATAATTATGTAATAAATATAATTTATATAATGTATAAATGATACACAACACAAATTTTATATATACACACATATATTTCATTTATTTATTGATTTGTTTATTTGCCTTGGCTGTGCTTTCCATCAGGTTAGATATACATCAAAACTTTCAGTCATTCAAAAACTAGATGAGCATGCCAACTTTGTCTTCACCTAAATAATTGATTGTATTATTAAGTAGCACAATACCAAGAATAGATCTTAGCAGTATAAATTCACTGTTGATTTTTTACCGCATTGACAATAGATGTTAACAATTTGTCTTTGAGTACGTCTATTCAACCCTTTCTGACCACATTTGATTACAATATTATTGAGTCTCTCATTTCCTCAATGTCATGCAATACATTGTACATTTTGCTAAAATCTAAGTAAACTGTGTATTTTATTTTCCAAAAAGGAAATTGGATTAATTCGTTATTATTCTTGAACTGATGTACAGTAAGCAAAACCAACAGAACATAGTGCATAGTAATAGTATTATTATAATAATAAACACTAGAAGATTTTTCTATGCTGATCAGCACAATGATCCAAAATATTTTGGAAAGACACATGATGAAAAATTCCATCTAAGATCCAGCAAGAAAGTAGATAAATTCTGAGGCAGATGGAGATATACTATTTTTTAAACTTCATTTGCTTTCTTTTTTCTTCAAAATGGCTAATATGGAAATATGTTTTGCATAACTTTACATGCAAATTGATATATTGCTTATCTCGTCAATTTAGACTAGAGTGACTAAAGGGTAAGAGTCATCAAAACAATATGGTACTGGCTAAGAGACAGAGAGGAGGATCAGTGGAATAGTCTTGGGGTAAATGACATCAGCAAGACAGTGTATGATAAACCCAAAGAGCCCAACTTTTGGGACATGAATCCACTATTTGACAAAAACTGCTGGGAAATTTGGAAAGCCAATATGGGAGAAATTAGGTTTAGATCAACATCTCATACCCTACACCAAGATAAATTCAGAATGGGTGAATGACTTGAATATAAAGAGGGAAACTATAAATAAGTTAAGTGAACACAGAATAGTATACTTGTCAGATCTCTGGGAAAGGAAAGACTTTAAAACCAAGCAAAAGTTAGAGAAAATTACAAAATGTAAATTAAATGGTTTTGATTATATTAAACTAAAAAGCTTTTGTACAAACAAAAACAATGTAGTCAAAATCAGAAGGGAAACAACAAATTGGGAAAAAAAATCTTTATAATGAAAAACTCTGACAGGGGTCTAATTACTCTAATATACAAAGAGTTAAAGCAATTGTATAAAAAATCAAGCCATTCCCCAATTGATAAATGGGCAATAGACATGAATAGGCAATTTTCAGGTAAAGAAATCAAAAGTATCAATAAGCACAGGAGAAAGTGTTCTAAATCTCTAATAATTAGAGAAATGCAAATCAAAACAACTCTGAGGTATCACCTCACACCGAGCAGAATGGCTAAAATGAAAGAAGGGGAGAGTAATGAATGCTGGAGGGGATGTGGCAAAATTGGGACATTAATGCATTGCTGGTGGAGTTGTGAACTGATCCGACCATTTTGGCGGGCAATTTGGAACTATGCTCAAAGGGCTATAACAAAACCAGTGGAAATGTGCATCGGCCACGGGTGGGGGGACTGCGGGGGGGGGGTGGTGGTGAAGGGGAAAGTAGGAGCATGAATCATGTAACCATGTTAAAAATGAATATTAATAAATGTTTAAATTTAAAAAAAAATGCCTGCCCTTTGATCCAGCCATACCATTGTTGGTTTTGTACCCCAAAGAGATCATAGATAAACAGACTTGTATGAAAATATTTATAGCTGCGCTTTTTGTGGTGGCAAAAAACTGGAAAAGGAGGGTATGTCCTTCAATTGCGGAATGGCTGAATAAATTATGGTATATGCTGGTGATGGAATACTATTGTGCTTAAAGGAATAATAAACTGGAGGAGTTCCAGGTGAACTGGAAAGACCTCCAGGAACTGATGCAGAGTGAGAGGAGCAGAGCCAGAAGAACATTGTACACAGAGACTGATATACTATGGTAAAATCGAATGTAATGGACTTCTGTACCAGCAGCAATGCAATGACCCAGGACAATTCTGAGGGATTTATGGTAAAGAACGCTACCCACATTCAGAGGAAGGACTGCAGGAGAGGAAATGCTTACAATGGAATACTATTGTACCATAAGAAATGATGAACATGGTGATCACAAAAAAAATCTACAAAGACATATGAAGTGACACAAAGTCAAGTGAGTATGTTGTACACAACAACATTAATGTATTAGTATCAACTGTGAATGACTTAACTATTATCAACAAGGCAGTAATCCAGGACAATCCCAAGGGATCCAATCCAACCCCATAAAAGAAACAGAGAATCTGAATGCAGATAGAAACATACCATTCTTCACTTTATTTCTTCCATGAATTTTTCTCTAGTGTAGTAATATGCATCTTATTTCATCATGATGAGCATGGAGATATGTATTATATTATACTATATGTACAGTCTATATCATATTACTTATTTCCTCGGGCAGAAGAGAGGGGTAGGTAGGAGGGAGATAACATGAATTGTAAAATGTCAGAAAATAATATTAAAAATTGCATCAATATATAATATGGAAAAAATAAAAATTTTAAGAAGCAAAGGTTCCTCAACAAATATTACAAGGAGCCATGAACTATTAGCATCAGCAAGATCGAAGTTTACACCAAGAGACCCATGACAAAAAAGTTATTCATCACCATGGAAAGAACTGGTGGGGTGACAAAGCCTATTAAAGCATAACATTTTTATTTATCTCCTCCATGAGTTATTTTTTTCTTGCATAATCAATATGTGTCTTCTTTCAAAACAAGACAAAATTAAAATATGAATTGAACAATAATATATTTATACTCAACATCATATTACCTGCTGTATCAGGTAGGGAAGAGGAGGGAGAAGAGACAATGCCATGAGCATTGAAGAGAGTTCATATGAATATTTTGAATTTTCTCTTTTCCCTGTCAGATATTCCAAATTTCTTCCACCAATTTGCACATGACAGTTTTTTTAGATCTCCTTCCTATTCTATTCAGACATCAGTAAACTACTGCCATCATATGAAATCTGATTCTCCACCTTAAGTTAGTGAACTAAGCATGTATTTTATACCTTTTAGTATATATATGCATATATATATTCAGAATCAAAAAAGTTCTTTGTTCTCAGGACATACAAAAAAGGGGGATGGATAAAATTGATGTCAACCCCCTGCTCTACAATATCATTTACTTATAAATGTTTCACATAAATAATTTTTAGCTCTCAAAGTAATGATATAGGGCAGTATCATATTGGTAGAAAAGTGGCTGAATAAAAAAAGAAAAACATCTGATTTGGTCCTACCTCTTCAATGAACTAGTTATGATATATGAATAAAATCATTGACCTACTCCTTGACTCAGTTTAATCTCTGAAAAATCTGAGAATTAGATTAATTTGTTTACATTTCAGAAATTCAAAAATTTTAATTAAGAATGGTATATTCTACTGGTCACACCAAATGATCATAGCAAAAAAGATTCCCCATTATTTCTGTATATTCAATCCCATCTTACCTAATAGACCCAATCACATAGAAGCAACTGACAGTAGCTTTATTCAGTATAAACTACCCTCAGTGATAACTCCTAAACAAAGTGCCAATTATATAATATATGCAATTAGAGATTAGAGAATTAGGATTCACAATGGCTTTCTTGATTAGGTATTTTACAGGAAAATCTTCCTTTATTATCATAAGAGACAAGATATTTGAAACAGATATTTTACTGAAATGTCCCAAATAGTGTATCAGAGTTTTCCCTTCAAAAGCTACCATATGTTCTGAAAACATATTTGCACTTTCTAAGAAATAGTCTGAGAACTTCCAATTGTTCATAGAATTCTATAACATTTTGCAAAGAATGTATAATCCACTGCACATTTGGAAATAAGAATCCAAATTTCGTTGGGAGCAAATAGAGGATTCAATACTGCAACAATAATTAAGTTTTGAATCAAATAAGAGAAGAGAGATGCCAAGAATTGGTGGTTGTCCATTGTGCATTCTTATCATACATGAAAAGAAATTATTTTTTCCAACCTCTGAGTGATCTGTCAGCAATCTCTCACTATATTTAAGTGCCAACCACATTCCCGACACCTCTGATTCCTATCCCTCTGTCCTTATTCCTTTGTTGTTAGTTATATAGCCCTTTCTGCTATAATGATTGATACATGACATTTTAACTTAGTCCCTGATACTGTAAAATGTCAAAGCATACCTTTTATTTAACTGTCAGCAACATATAAGATGATTTATGCTCCTGGAATTCTGTTTGGTTTGATATCTCCCTCATTGTTTAACTAATTTTTTGTATATTTACCAAAATTATTAAATTAGAAGTTGAAAATTCCTTTACTAAATAATATGAGGTATTCATGGTATATCAATGACCTGAGCCTTGTTGCAATCACTCTTTGTTTAAAATAAGGGATTATTTTTTAGGCATGAGTTATTTATATCACTTGCATAAATGTTTAAATATATATATTATATTATGCAGGTGATATAAATAACTCATGCCTAAAAAACAATCCCTTATTATATATATATATATATATATATATATATATATAATTGTGGCAAACATTTGTAAACCACTTCATCTGTATTAAATATTTTACAATTATTATCTGATTTGACCCTCACAACAACCTTGGGAAATAGGTGCTATTATTACCCCACTTTATCAATGAGAAAACCAAAAATAGGAGAGATTAATGACTTTCCCAGGCTCACACAGCTAATCATTTTCTGAGGTCTGATTTTCAGTCAGGTATTCCTGATGCCACGCTTGGTATTTTATCTTCTGAGCCACCTATATTTCCCAGTAATTACAGTCAGCATTTCTATAACAATTATTATGGCCAGGCACTCTGCTAAGAACTTTAAAAATAATAATTTTTTTGAGCCTCACAATCATCCTACAAGTTTAAGTAGCCTCCCCAGGATCACAAAGAAAATGTTTCTGGGACCAGATTTGAACTACAGTCCTACAGTCTTTCTGACTCTAAGCTTAGTACTCTATCCACTGAGCCACCCAACTACTTATATATTTAAATATGTGTACGCACATAGATGTAACTATATGCCATATATATACACGTGTGTACATGTATATATGCATGCAATAGAAATATACTACATATATAATAAATTTGTATATTCATATATAATTTATATAATAATCATATACTAACGTTGTATATTCATACAATCATATAATAACATTGTATATTCATACAATTATATACTAACATTGTATATTCATACAATTATATACTAACATTGTATATTCATACCATAATATATGCAACATCTATGTATTATGTGTATGTGAATGTGGGTATGTACAGGATGTTTAGGGAAGCCTAGACTCTGCTGCAAGGGCTGGTGGAGCCTTTTTCCTGACTCCTCCCCCCCTTGGCGTCTCCCTGCCACACAGCTCTCCTTGGTGGCTGACAGGAGCTGTAGCACACACATCAGCCACACCTCGGCAAACCATCTTGGTAGAGAGCTGAAGGCGGTTGAGGGTGACCAATGGACCTCAGACCTGTTGGGGAGGTAAAATAGCGCCTGTCCCAGGCACGTAAGACATTTCCTCATGCACGAGGGTTTGGATAAGAGTGATTTTTTTCCAGCTCTCAAGAAAGTGGTGAAAGCAAGTGCTAGGGAGTGCTAAGACCTTGGCTGGACATCAAAGACACTGGTGCCTTCCATCATGTCTTGAGCCATCACCAGTCATCTTGGCTTTTGTCTTCCCACTTAACTTGGATGATTCTGGAAGAGAGAGTGAGGTCAGCCACTATGGAATTCTGCTTCACTTGAATCCTATTTTTGTATAAGTCAAAAGACATCATTCATACCATTTCACCATTTTACTTTATAACTATCTTGTTATTTTATTATTTTCCTCCTACCTCAAAAGTCTTGTGGCGATGGGCAAGAGGTGGAGTAGGAGGTACAGACACGCTGGGCACTCTAGTCACAACCATGGACACAGGCGGCTCAGCATGTAGGACTGCCATCTCACTGGAAATATCAGTGGGAATTAGCAGGTCCCTGGGTAACTGAGCAGGACTGGACTGTTTTTATTTTTAATTTTTAATTTTGTTTTTATTATTTTATTTTATTTTTATATTTATTTTTATTTTAAGGACTGTACTGTTCACCTCTTTTCTTGAGAAAGAGGCTAGAAAAGGTGCCCTAAAATTGTCTGCTTTTATTAAATTTTCTTTTTCACTTAACCTTGACCCACTTACTTCAGCATGGATACTTACATGGGTATCTTACCTTGCAGCTGAAAATGAAAAACTATATTAAAAAACTTTTTTGAATATGATTTCATTAAGTATTGGTATACAGAATGGGTTAATACTTCTAGACCACATGAAATCCAGTAGACCTGAGAGATGAATAGCTCTTATTGTGAGAGAGAACTCAGCAAATGTATCCAAAAGGTAGCCCTGATTGAAATAAAATTTGAAAATGAAGGCTAGCTTACCCAAGTTTGATATGGATACATGTTTTGTTTCTGGAGTGGCTACTGAGATGAGAGACACCACAAAGATGATATACATTTTGCAATAAAATCTAATATAGTCCATAAAGTCATATATTTCCCAAAAGAAATAAACATTAGTCATGAAGATTTGGTTTCCCAATATTAGGAAAAATTCATCCCGCCATCATCATTATTTTTAATGCAATGTTTATAGACCCTAACATCTCTGAACCTGATTCATAGTTTAACCATCTGAAAATAAGGTGAGGTCCTTGAAAGGGATTTGACTGCTTAATAACAGTCCTTTTTGTAACTAATTTATATAGGGTATTGTGCAAGAACAGAGAGAAATGAACAAAAATGGACATAAGGGAAGTTCAACCCATTAAGTCTTTGGGAAAGGCATGCCAATTTCTGACTGCATGACTACAGTTTTATAAAAGATGTGTAATGGGGATGAGGTAGCGAGATTATCCATGTCTTGAATTTCTTTATCTAGGCCAGCATTGGTTTATTCACGAGCTGACAGAAGTGCCTTTCACCAGAGAGTCAGGCTAAAGGTATGCTCCCACCAAGATGCATTCTGATGAGGTCAAAGAAAACAAAATTATGAAGACCTGGAGACCATCATCAAAATTGTGTGAAAAGAAAATAAGCTTGTTAAAGTATAAAGTGGCAATCATCAAACAATGTAATAGTGGCTAAGAAATGGAGTGGAGAGCCAGTGGAATAGATTAGGCACTCAACATATAACGATAAATGACCATAGTAACATAGTGTTTGACAAACCCAAAGATTGAAGCTTTTGAAAGATGAACTCATTATCTGACAAAAACTGCTGTGAAAACTGGAAAACAATATGGCATAAATTAGGCATAGATCAATACCTCATGCCATATGTCAAGGTAAAGTCAAAATGATTACATGATTTGGAAATAAAAAGAGATGCCATAGAAAAATTAGGGGAGCATAAAATAGCTTATCTGTCAGACCTCTGGAAAAGGGAAGTATTTAGGTCAAAACAAGACACAGACAACATTATGAGATATAAAATAGATAACTCTGACTACATTAAATTAAAAAGTTCCTGCACAAACAAAAACAATGCAAGATTAAATGGTAAAAATTAAACTTGGGAAAAAATCTTAAAGCAAGTCTTTTTGTCAAAAGCTTCATTTCTCAAATATATAGAGAATTGATTAAGTTTATAACAATATAAAGTATTCCCCAATTAACAAATGGTCAAAGGATATGTACAGCCAATTCTTAGATGAAGAAATTCAAACTATATTTAGTCACAGAAATGCTCCAAATCACTATTAATTAGAGAAATGCAAATTAAAATAACTTTGAGGTACCATCTCACACATGTCAGGTGGGCTAATATGAAAAAAAAAGAAAAATTAACATGTTGGTGGGGATGTGGAAAAATTAGGACAATAATATACTGCTTGTAGAGATGCAAACTGAAACAATCATTCTGGAGTGCAATCTGAAAATGTGCAGAAAGGACCATGAAACTGTGCATAATCTTTGAGCCAGAAATACCACTATTATATCTGTATACCAAAAAGATGATGGGAAAAACATACCAGTACAAAAATATTTATAGCAGCTCTTTTGAGATATCAAACAGCAAGAAACAAAGTGAAATCCATCCGTTTGGGACTGGCTGAACAATTTGTGATATATGCTTGTAATGGAATACTACTGTAAGAAATGAAAAACAAAATAATCACAAAAAATGCAAAGAGCTATATGAAGTGATTCAAAGTGAAGTGAGCAGAACCAGGAGAATGTTGTACACATTAACAACAATAATATACAATGATCAACTGTGAATGACACCATCATCTACAAGGCAAGGATCCATGTGAATTCCAAGAGACTTATGACTAAAAAGGATATCCATCACCATAGAAGGAACAGACGGAGTCTGAATGTAAACTGGATCATACTTTTCCTCACTTTGTTTCAAATTTTTCTCTAATGTGAGCAATATGTGTCTTCTTTTATAACATGATGAACATGGAAATATTATTAAATTATAAAATATGTACAACCCATATCATAATACCTGCCTTCTTGAGGAGGGGAAAGAGATTGGATGATGATAGAGGACATGAGTAAAAAATCAGAAAACAAATATTAAGAAAATGTATTGATATGTAATCTGGAAAAAATAGAATTTGTTATATTAACTATAGGAGATAATCTTATAATTCTGATGGCATTTACAACAGATTAGGCATAGACTATCAGACACAGCAGGAAGTCCTTGGGAGAAATGGAGTCAAAAATAATAACAATAATGGCCATTTACTACTGAATATTTGTGTCTCATGACCTCACCCCCAACACTGTCTTCTAGAGATAGTCAACATGGTGTCTGTGGTGCCATTCTTGCACAAGTTCTGAATGTTCTACAATGCTTTTATTTGAAGTATAAACTATCTTCAAACAGTTCAACTAAAACTATTTAAGAATGGATACCACAGAGAGAAAAGTAAGACCCTATCTTGGGATTTCTGCTAATTCTAAGTCAGTCTACCAGTAAACATTTTTAAGCACAAGTTCTAAACACGAGTAGAGAATATGAAGCCTTTACCCACCTACACACTTTCAGTATCCTATCCTCCATTTCTAGTGTCATATACTACTATAGAAAGAACAAACACCAAACACCATACATTGACCCTGGCTGACCTACGTTAAAAAAAAAAAATATATATATATATATATATATATATATATATATATATATACACCCCAGTTCTGTTTATACTTAGTCAATCAACAATGTGAATTCTCATTACATCATTAGATGGTGTGGATAAGTTACAGTATTTTGGGATCTGATCCAAATAGATATTGCATCAGTACACTCCATTCATGTTCAACATTACTTGATTCTTTAGTTAGTTCCCCATTAGACTTCAAAATTACAAAGGATCTCCAATTACATCAATATGGATATTCCCTTCCTTAACGCAGATTGGAAATCTTAAGAAACATAGATGAATTAATGAATTATAGTCAAAAAATAAAACTGTCTACTGGTATTCAGTCTTTTGACTAAAAGTCTCTCTGAACTTTTTTTGTATAATGAATGCTTCCCAGCTTAGTACGACATGAGAGAGCTTATGTTTTACTGGCAAAACCTCTGAGTACATGGGTCTACTAAGAATGATAATAAAGGATCAGAATATAAAATAAACGAATGAATTGATTGAAATGATGCCTTAAGACAAGCCCATTCCAAAACACCTGTGTCCATTGTGCCACACTTTGCAGGTTCATGAAGCTGAATGAACCTGTCAGACAAGATATCCCAGAATAGACATACTCCAATTATCCTTTGTTCTATCTTCTACGAATAAAACAATATATATAGTTGCCTTGGGTCCTAAGACTCATTAGGAAACCAAGTTGACGGGTAAGGTTTCCTTCACTTGTCAATCTGTCATAAGACAATTTGTAAAGGAAAAGGAATGCTTATGGTTGCTCTTTAACACCCTGAAGAGGCTGAAACCATCATCTGGAAAAGAAGTGAAGTCAGGCTAAACTGATTCTATCAGGGTACAAAATAAGGTCCAAATTCGGTGCAGTATAAAAATGTAGCTCAAGGGAGCTTATGAAAAAAAAAGGAAAGATGGGGCTCTAGCAGTACCAGATCTTAAACTGTACTATAAAGCAGTGATCATCAAAACAATTTGGCTAAGAGACAGAAGGGAGGATCAATGGAATAGACTTGGGGTAAATGACCTCAACAACATAGTATATGATAAACCCAAAGATCCTAGCTTTTGGGAAAAGAACCTACTATTTGACAAAAACTACTGGAAAAAAAACCGTATGGGAGAGATTCAGGTTTAGATCAATATCTCACGCCCTATATCAAGATAAATTCAGTATTAGTAAATGTCTTAAATATAAAGAGGGCAATTATACGTAAATTAGGAACATAAGTAGCATACCTGTTGAATCTATGGGAAATGAAAGAATTTAAAACAAAGAAAGAAATAGAGAATATTACGAAACATAAAATGAATAATTTTTATTACATTAAATTAAAAAAAACTGTACAAACAAAAGCAATGCAATCTAAATTGGATGGGAAACAACAAATTGAGAAAAAAGTCCTAACAAAAATCTCTGACAAAGGTCTAATTTCTCAGATTTAAAGGGGGCTAAGTCAATTGTATAAAAAATTAAGCCATTCCCCAATTGATAAATGGGCAAGGGACATGAATAGGAAGATTTCAGATAAAGAAATCAAAACTATCAATAAGGACATGAAAAGTGGTATAAAAATCTCATAATTAGAGAAATGCAAATGAAAACAACTCTGAGGTACCACCTCACACCTAGCAGACTGGTCAATATGGAAGCAAAGGAATGTGTTAAATGCTAGAGGGAATATGGCAAAATTGGGACACTAATACACTGATGATGGAATTTTGAATTAATCCAACTATTCTGGAGGGCAATTTGGAATTACGCACATAAGCCTGCCTGCTCTTAGATCCAGTCATACCACTCCTGGGCTTATACCCCAAAGAGATAATAGGAAAAAACACATGTACAAAATTTGTAGCCACATTCTTTGTGGTTGCAAAAACTGGAAAATGAGGGGGTGTCCATCCATTGGGGAATGGCTGAACAAATTGTGGTATCTGATGGTTATGGAATACTATTGTGCTGAAAGGAATAAGGAACTGGAGGAATTCCATGTGAACTGGAAAGAACTCCAGGAATTGATGCAGACTGAAAGGAGTAGAACCAGGAGAACATTGTACACAGAGACTGTACACTGTGGTAAAATTGATTGTAATAGGCTTCTTTACTAGTAGCATTGCAATGATCCTGGACAATCCCAAGGGACTTAAGAAAAAAAATGCTATCCACATCTAGAGAAAGAACTGTGGGAGTAGGAACACAGAAGAAAAACATTCACTTGATTACATGGTTTGATGGGGACATGATTGGGGATGTAGACTCTAAATCAGTGATTCCCAACGTGGGCACCACCGCCCCCGGAGGATGCTGCAGTGATCCGGCGCAGTGATGGCCACAGGCACATTTATCTTTCCTATTAATTGCTTTTAAAATTTAAAAAAATTAATTTCCAGGGGCGCTAAGTAAATTTTTTTTCTGGAAAGGGGGTGGTAGACCAAAAAAGTTTGGGAAACACTGCTCTAAATGATCACTGTATTGAAAATATTAAAAATATGGAAATAGGTTTTGAACAAAGATACATGTAAAACTCAGTGGAATTGCTCATTGGCTCCAGAAGGGGAGAGGGAATAGGGGACGGAAAGAATATAATCATGTAACCATGGAAAAATAGATTAATTAATCAATAAAAAATTAAAAATTAAAAATATGTAGCTCAATCAAATTGCTATCTTAATACCTAGTTATTACTAAGGAGTGGAAGTTTTTATGGGCTTTCCCCACTATGGAAAGTGAAGAGACTTTTCCATCCATCACGATTATAATGCAAACTAAATATAGAGGAAAATGTACAGTCCTTGAGTAGAGAATCTGAGAATATTCTTGCCACAAATACAGAACTCATATTTTTAATTACAATACCATTTCTTCAGTATATTTCAAAGAATGGATAGATGAAGATGTGTTGATTATGTGCCAGGTACAAAGATACAAATTCAAAAGTGAAATAACCCCTTTTCACAAGAAATGTGTTTTGTAAGTATAGATGTCAAATCCAATAGTAACAGGGATAGTATCAATGCCATAGTACAACAAAATGAAAAAAAAGAAACTTTTCATAACATTAGTTGTCTTCATTTAATTTTTGTTTCTAGATTTTTAAAAAAAGCAATCTTCTTGGATTTTTACACAAGACACTCAGCAATCAAGACTCCTTGACATTAGGGCAGAAATGACAAACCTAAGTGGATAAATTACCCTAGGGATATAGGCAAATCCTTTCTCAAAACCATTACACGGCAGATGTTCATTAAATAGCATGGTATTGTGAAAAGAAGAGTGAACCTGTGTCTCATTCTATGCCTTAATATTTCGTCCCTCAAACCAATGTACATCCTAAAGGCTGACCAATATCAGGCAACAAGGAACATTTCCTCTCCTATGCCCAAGTCACTGTTGCCAAGTTCTTACCAACCACTGGACATCCAATATAAATTGCATGTCCTCCTCCAAACTTTATATCTGTTAGAGGTAACCCACAACTTGCCTCAAAAATTCAGTACTGATACACTAACCACAACTCAAATGTTATTAGACAGGGATCTAGTGGCTAATACTGTATAGATAAGTAGGAATCAGTCACCAATTACAATCCTTCTGATAAGATTTTAAGCTGGGCTTTATCACATGCCCTTCTGTTGGCTACCCTCTGAACCCCAAAGTATTGCCATTTGACTTGTTCTTATAATCTATAAACTCCTATTCCTTGTCATTTGCTCTGCTGGTCTATAAAAAAGTTATTTTGGAATTTCATTCGATCCATCCTATGTGGACTATCTTTCCTAATTAAAATGTAAGAATTTTGAGATTAAAGACTACATATATATATATATATATATGCACCACTTAGCTCAGTGCTTTGCAAAACCCATATAAGTGATATAAATGATTTTCCATTCCATCTAATACTTCTGTGACTATTAATAAATAACTCCTCATCTTGAAACTCCAGACTTCTCTGCCATGGAAGGTGGGAAACGATATTGAAGACAGTACTAACATGAAACTTAGCTAGCCTTGGGATCAAATCCAATCTCTGATGTTTCTACTTTCATGAACTCTGCTAAATCATTCAGCATCCATGGATTTCATTTTCCTTGTCACAAAATGAAGGAGCTAAAATATTTGAGTAAATAATTTAATCAGGGAGAACATATTAAGCATCCTCTCCAGGCCAGGCACTATTTTAAGCATTAAAAATATCAATACTGGGGGCAGCTGGGGTAGCTCAGTGGATTGAGAGTCAGACCTAGAGATGGGAGGTCCTAGGTTCAAATCCGTCCTCAGACACTTCCCTGTGTGACCCTGGGCAAGTCACTTGACCCCCATTGCCCACCCTTACCACTCTTCCACCTAGGAGACAATACACAGAAGTTAAGGGTTAAAAAAATACCAATACTTTTGCACTGTATTTATTTTGTATGTACCATGTTTACATATTGTCTTCTCCAGAGTAATATGAGTGCCTCTAAAGGCAGCAATATTTTTTTTCTTTTTCTCTTCATTGTATGCTCACTACTCAGCACAATGTTTGAAACATAACAAATATTTATAAAATTTGTATTTATTGACTTTAAGTTGTCTATTAATTCTCTTCATTTATTTGGTGAGAAGTATTTAATCTTTTTACTGGTACCTTAGAGTGATAGACTCTGTGCTTCCTTGATTTTGTATGTGTTTAGATCTGGGTATTTTCAAAATTCACTCAGGTACATTTTGTAGTTCCAAAAGTTGATGGTGAGACAGATAGTAGGTAATAATTAATTGCTTTAAGGGGAAGTCATAGGGCACAGTGGATAGAGCACTGGACTTGGAATCAGGAAGATGTCTTAATGAGTTCAAATCCAGCCTAGATAGTGTCACTAGCTGTGTCACAATGGACAAGTCACTTGATTTTATTTGCCTCAGTTTCCTCCTCTGTAAAATAAGCCCAGAAAAGGAAATGGCAAACCACTCCAGATGTTTTCCAAGAAAACAAGAAATGGGGTTATGAAAAGTCAGATACACCTGAAAATGACTGAACAAAGAGTCCTGTTGTCTAATTTCTCTCCTTGTTTTTATTTATCCACTCTTAACATCTTCCTTAGGACTTGAACAAAGTAAGGTAGAAGGAGAGAATTATATGCCTTCAGGCTTTGCTTCTCTCCTCCCCTCTCCTCTTCTATTTCCCTGCCAGCCATTTACCCAGAAGGTAAAGGTTCCAGAATGCCTTATCTTCGTCCTTCTGAGGCTTGACTATTAAGACATTTGTTAAAATGTTGAAATTTCATATGTACCTGACTTAAACAATGACTAGAAACACATCACTTCTATTTTGCTTGATTAAGTAGTTTACATTTAGTTTGGACTCAGTTTCCACATCTCTAAAATGAGCTGGAGAAGGAAATGGAAAACCACTCTAACATCTATGCCCATGGTTAAGTGACTTGCTCATGGTCACGTAGTAAGTGTCTGAGGTCAGATTTAAACTTGGGAAAATGAGTCTTACTAACTCCAGGCTCAATGTTACTGAGATGCCACAAAAGCAGAAAAGCAAATAATTTTCCAATTTTCCTTAATTATAAGTCAAAGTGTCAGGCCTGGCATCAGGGAAAAATATCATTTCCCTGAGTTTAAATCTGATTTCAGGAGAATGCTTTTCTAATATCTGGCTATTTGGGTACCTTTACTATTTTCTAAAGATCCTTGAAGATTAGTTATGATATTTTGCAATCGAATCTCAAAGGGCCTCCAGCAACATGAGATATACTTTTTGAGATGTGATTAGTATTTTTAAAGCTATCATATTTACACTTTTTTCTCATATAATTCAGGTTCCATTTTTCTTTTAATTGTGTGTATCTTCCCTTTCTATTTTGATTTTTTTCTACTTTGAGAAAAGTATACAATAAAACAGGAATTAAGTAATTCTATATATCATCTGCTAACATTTTATTTGCTTCCAACAAATGAAACTATGCTTATCTCATTCTTCTTCCTCTAAATGTAACTTTTGTAAGCTTTTTTGTTGTTCTTGGAACATTTACAAGTACTCAGACTAAACTTTAGCCATCCTATATAATTTTATAACCCCACCAATTCTTTCCTATGCTTTTTAAAAATCATTTGACTCAACTATATTCTCTTCTCTTTGGAATGATGTCAGAAATGGAAGAGAAATGCTGATGAACATGAAGAGTGGAGAGTGAAGCCAAATTCCTAAGAAGGAATGACTTTTTTGTCTAATTGCACTTGACTCCAAAATATTGCATCACGTGTCTAAATTTGTTCACTGTATTCATTTACAATATCCAATATGCAACAAGTTTGTCATATAAGTAAAATCAATTTCAGACTTTGCTTATGCTTGCTTTTGGATCAGAGAAGTCAGAAAGCTTCTCAAATTACTATTGTTTCTTCTATTATTACTTTAATTATTTTCCTTCCTTTCTTTTCTCCTTTCTTGTTTTCTTTTTTTAATCTTCAATGCCATTTTTCCTTTTTTATCTGTTGGAAATTCACCTTTTGTCTTGGCTCACATGGCTTACTGAATTATTAGTTCCGTATTTCAACTTTTAGGTGGAATAGGCTTTATGATATGGCATGAACAATTGCTTTTTTATTGTTTATAATGCTATGAACATATTTTTCAAGTTTGACACTATGGAAAATGTTTTTCAAATTCTGAATCAACATTTGATAAAAAATCTAAAGAGTAGGAAATAGACCTGTGATTTTCTGGAAACAGAAACAACTGAAGAAAAAACAGCATATGAAACTATATATATATATATATATATATATAT
>NC_058133.1:84761050-84823905 GCF_016433145.1 Gracilinanus agilis | reverse complement strand
ATATATATATATATATATATATATATATATATATATATATATATATATATAGTGCTAGAATGCTTCTGCCTCTATTCTATTTGTTTAATAATCAGTATAACCAGTGTCTTTGACATGTTATAATTAAAATTCTCTTCAAACTGTATCTTAATTTATAATTATATATTAAATAACAAAAAGTGGTTCAGAGAAAGAAAAGCCATCTGTCACATAGGGCTAGCCTCCTCCACCCACTGGTTATACCAGCTTCTTAGACAGGCCCTCCTTAAAGCCAGTGTTCTCCTGGGAAGACCTAAGCCCAAAGGTGTGTGTACACAAGCAGGATCCTCTAGCCGTTGCTTACTCTCTGGCATCTCGCCTTTGTAACTTCATCCTCTCCCTTAACTCCCCAACCACAGCCATTTGCTTAGCTGTACCAAAGGTGCACCAGCAAGATCTCCAAGCTATCTTTTCTCTCCTCAATTCTGGGCAAAAAAAGCATATTTATTTTCCCGATCTGAACTTAGACATTCATCGATGTCATTTTCCTCGGTCTCTCTGATTTGTCTGACCTGACATCAGTCCAGGTGAGAGGCCAGTCTTCTAGATGCCAAGAGGCACATGGGACAAGCAGAAAGTGTCTTCCAGGTGACTTCTGACATCCTCCCAGAGTGGACATTCAAGCTTTCATTTCCCCTGTATTAATCAGTTTGCTGACAAATAAGCACCATGATTTGTTCTTAATTCAAGCAAAGGGTGGGCTCAAACCTAATTCAAAGGAGAAGGGGTTGTTTTCAAACTCAATATGAAACTTTCTACTTTTAACATCAAAACCTATATTAGGGTACCAAGGAAAAGAATAGGTGTTCAGGTTATTATTAAATTCTCACAGAAAACACATTTTTACATAACACGTTATCATCAGAAATGCAAGATTTGTACATTATTTTTATTGTCACAATATCACTATGAGAAAATCAAGATAATTATCACATTCTAGAATAATGGAATTAGAGTCATAAGAAACTTTAGAGATCATTAGATTTAGTCCCTTCCTTTTACAGATGAGGAAACTGCAGACTAGATAGGTTAAATGAATCTACCAAATAAAAGGTAGCTAGTAAGTATCTGAAGAAGGATGTGAAATTATGTCTTCCTGACTTAAAGTCAACACTTCATACCTTGCACAATATAGCCTCTCATTTAGAATTTAAACAGGTAAAAGAAGATTAAGTAATCTCCTGAAGTATCTAGGAAATGGTGTATTAAAGAGAAGAATCCAAATCTTTTTTTTTAATTTACAAATCTAAATTTTATTCCAAAAATTAAATTTCAGTAGTTAAACTATGCTTTAGATATACCTCTAATTTTATTTTTAACTTTCATTAGAAAGAACTTCATTAGGACTCTCACTATTTGTGGGAGCCTTTTCTCAATTCTCCCCACTACTACCACCTCTCTTTGGGTTTATAGTATACTTATATTTATATATCTTGTATGTATATAGTTATTTGCATGTTGAAAATCACTTTTGCAAAGTGATTTCTGGAGGCAGCTGGGTGGCTCAGTGGAAAGTTCATGCCTTCTGACACCAAATTCAGTATTCTTTTTTTTTCCTTAGGCTGGGTAAAGCATGGAGGGTGAGATGTGTAGCTATCAAAAGCAGAGCACCACTTTAAAAGTTCATTTCCTTTAATTCAAGCTTCATAAATCTTAAATCATATTATAAATAATTTTTCTCTATTTCTTGAAAAACTTAATTACCAACTTGTAAATATTGCAGGATGACATGAGATATATATTTATCTTGTTTGTTATTAAGCAAACTTTTAAAAATTTGTAATGCATATTTTAATATGAGCTTCTAAACTTAGTTTTTTAGCATAACTTTTCATTATTTACTTTTGTAGCATATTTCATCCTAAAACGTTTGCCCTAGAATATTAAGATAGGCTACTTTTGAAAATCTATCCAAATTAAAGCTTTATTTGCATGTTTGCACTCTGAATATTAACTGAAGATGTAGAGAATAATTTCACTATCTGCAAATATTCATAATGTTTAAAATAGGCAAGAAAAAAAGAAACATTTGCTTATTCAACACCAGAAGTATAAAATAGGCTAGTGTCTGAAGAAAATATTTCTCTCCTGTGTCACCCATTTATAACATCATCTCCTGCTGACCTGGAGGCCAGGTACCCCTGAGTGAATTGAGTTACCAGGATAGAACAGCCACTAGAAAAAGGCAGCAAAGAGTCACAAGATAGGAAGAAGAGGTTGCTCCCCTGCTCTACCCCTGATGGCCCAGGCAAAATAGAAAGCCATGGTTGGCTCCTGAGACATCAAGTGTGAGAGTTAGTGAGTGGAGAATAGATTTGATAAACTGAGGCAAGAGCAGATTTTATCCTCTTTGCTTCCCTGATCAGAGACGATGGGTGGGCCTCATGCCAACATTAGGGTAGCCAGCAAAATGAAGTCATAAGGAAGGTAATATAAAAAAATCTTTCTCCTTCCTTTTTTTCCATCTTTTTTCTCCTAGTATTTTTTTCTTTCATCAGGCTGCCTCCTAAGTTTGTCCCAGAGTCCTCAATCAACAAAAACTAACAAACTAGCTTTTGTAAGCTGAATTCTCCTTCTGAGAATAGCACACTCAATTCTGTCTCACACAGTAACAAATAGTATTAATAATTATTATTACATAATAATTACCAACCATTAATATTTAGGATTTTGTCACTTTATTGGGGTTTAGAAATATTTTAGCTAAGCTCTTCTCAACAACCTTACATCTTAATTTCTGAGATATATTCTGCCTGAGTTCATGGTTCCAGGAAAAAGAAACAAATTCCACTACCCTTCAACTGTTTATGCCCCTTGTCATAGCTTTTTCCAGAACTTCTCTGACTGGAATGTTCCAACCTCAGTCAGGATAAGAGGCGGGTCTTCTAGAAACCAAGAGATTCTCTCCCCCACTCCCCCTTCTGATGTGGATATTACATGACTAAATTCATTACTTAAGAGAATCCCTGTTTACAGATAAAACAAGGAGCTTTCTCTTCCTTGTCAGTTTTTACATCTAGGTAAAAAATGTAGACAAAAGAAGGGAGGATGCAACCCATGGCCCCTTGAAGGGAAAATTAGAGCTTTCAACCCTAAAATCACACTGTTAGAGCTTTAAAATCAAAAGACTGTTTTTGGGAACAAAAAGAGATACAAATTAAATTTAGCTTTCCACACAACCTATCAAACTGTCTTCTATCTCTATTATGTATTTGTTTATCAATCTTTTTGTCTATCTTTATCTAGATAGATGTGAGATATAATAGATTTGTACATTACCTCCAAAAATGTATTTTTTCATAATTTGTCCTTACCTATTCTTTGTTAATTGTGGTTCCAGTATCTCCTGGCTTGTGTATTGGTAAAGAAAACTTTGTTTTATGAAACCCTTAGGCCTCCCTGAATCATCCTAGATAGGACTAATAGGTTTGTACTAGACTGAACAATAAACATTCAAATATCAAAGGATTTCAGCCTAGATGTGAGTAGTAGATAATCTAATCTCAAGTATCCTTTTGTCTAAGAAGTTTCTTCTATTATATCTAGACTTCTCCCAAGTAGTTTATTTGTCCTCATGTAAGCCAACCAGTAGTCCTTCCTTTCCTTTATTCCCTAAGTGTATTCAAGACCCCATCTTCTTTAGCTCATTAGAGATTTCGATAGCGGAGATTCCCACTCTGGGCATTTTCCCAGAGATATTGTTTCCAGAGGCTCAGAGCTTAGCTCGTGGTATTGGTGTTGTATGTGCATGTGGCTGTGAGGTGACCATAAGAACTCTGTCTCCCTTGTCCTAATTAA
Organism: Gracilinanus agilis; assembly: GCF_016433145.1. Classification (NCBI taxonomy): domain Eukaryota; kingdom Metazoa; phylum Chordata; class Mammalia; order Didelphimorphia; family Didelphidae; genus Gracilinanus; species Gracilinanus agilis. Next base: position 84,820,068 of record NC_058133.1, on the reverse strand, counting down.
AGATGTATTCTTTCTAATTACCTTAGTGGTTGTGTATTTTTCAAGGTTGGCAGTAAGGAGCCTTTTTTTTTTATTTAAAAGCCTCATCTCTTGCTAAAATCATAAGCCAAGCCTTTAGATCCTAGAGAAAGTGAGAAAAATTATGCTCTGCTATCTGACACAGTCACTAACAACTCAAGGTAGTCAGTAGTTTACATATTGCTCTACTTATCTGCAGGGGAGAAGTGGATTCAGGTTAGAATCTTGGTGTAAGTCAGAGGATAATGTGATTGTCTAATAAAGGAGAATGAGTAGTAGTTACTCAAGAAGGAGGACAATCAAGAAAATCTGAGTGTCAGTCAATTGTTAAATTTTCAGTGTGAACTTTTACACTATAAATAAGCAAATACTACAACTAAGGGTTGCTTAATAGTTTTTTTTTACTGTTTATATTTGAGAAATTTATGAAGAAAATATAAATCAATGTAGCTTAAATATCAAAATATGTCCTATGTTTGTTTGTTTTTCCAGAGAGCTGATTAACTTTTGCTTGCACACCCTGAACCAAAATCATGTCCACTGCACAAGATGGTGAAATAACATGTTGTGTAGGGTAAATCCTAAAATGTAATTGAAATATGAAACATCATTGTGGAATTATGGGGTTTAAGAGCTTGAAGGAGCATCTGAGATTACATCTACCTTCTCTTTTTTATATAGATGTGAAAATGAAACATGCAGAGGATATTTAATTCAGCATATATATTATATGTTAAATGGAAAGGCAGGTTTAAAATACAGACATTCTGATTTATTGGGGTATTTCCACCATAGTGTTCTTGGTTCCAATAACAATTTTGATAATAAATTTCATAATTAAAGGTGTCTTGCTTTTTCATAGTTCATTACTTTGCCTATTTCTCTCTTTTAAAATGCAAAAATTAAATAATTTTAATTAAATAATAAATGTTTTTCACATTTTAAAGTTTTCTTTTTTACTCATATTAAATATTACATCTATAGTTACAAATTTGCCATGATTATTAAAGTTCATATTTCTTGCTCTTACGTCAGCATAATTGGGATTGTAGATTTTAATAAAAATTAAATAAAAATGTAATAAAAATAAAAAACTAGGTATTTTTATGTGACATGAATGTGATATATTACAAAAAGAAAACAAAAGTAGTCATTGAATGGATTTTTTCTAAAATATTTAATTCTACACTCTCCAACATCTATTTTTATTCAAATTATTTCCCATATCTCAAACACCTATATGATTAATTCCAAATTTGGTTCATTTTTTTGACTATATGGCAATCATGAATACTGAGTAACTGAATTTAAAGAATTCATTACATGTAGGACAATAGTTGGAGGCAAGTAGTGCAAGGCATGGCCTAGGGGCCCTTGTTCATTCAATTATTCAACAAATCATTGCAGTTCAGATAAGCCTATTTTTCTGGCAGTTTTCAAATTACAATGCAGCAGCAAGTCTACATTCTGAGCGCCAGAAAATTGTCTTTGGCAGATTTTAAAGAAAATTTCCATAGGAAATTCAGAAAATGTAAAAATTAGATATGTGGCCTATAGATATATCCATTGGTATTCCTTGTGTATTCTTTATCTTCTAGATTGAGTAAATCACCAATTATTTCTGCTATTAACTCAATGTAGTGTATCTGTTAAAGGATTTGGAGAAAGAGCATAATGAATGTATTTCTACTATGGGGATTATTAGTGAAATTGAACATTGTTTAAAAAGTATGAAAAGATGGTAGAGGAAAAAATCTAAAGAAAAAAGTTTTAAAAAGTGAAGAGAGATCAAAATCAATATTTATGAATGAATATGGAAAAGTACATATGAATAAGATAAAGAGAAGAAAAAAATGGACAAGTGGGAATAAATATAAGATGATTTTCCTAAGAAATTTTCTTGATCTTGTAAGAAAAAAAGCAGAGAGGGGCAGCTAGGTGGATCAGTGGATAAAATGTCAGATCTGCAGTTGGGTGGATCTGGGTTCAAATCTCACCTCAGACATTCCTCCCTGTGTGATCTTTCTCAAATTACTTAACTCCAATTGCCTAGTTCTAATTGCTCTTCTGCCTTGGAACCAATACTTCTATTGATTCTGAGACAGAAGGTAAGGGTTTAAAAAAGAGAAAAGAAAAAAAGGACAGAATCAATGGGCTACAAATTACTATCAACAAATCAATGTTAATAAGAATTCTTTCTACTCATTCTTGATAAGCGGCCATTCTGTCTTCTGATCCCTTAAACCTAAATCTCTCTGTCCATTACTTTTAGCTCTTTCCTAAAGCGCCAAACTAGACAAAAATGGAAGAATTCCTTTCCTCAAGAAGTTTATATACTGCTCCATAGGAAAAGCATTTACATGACTAAGAAAATAAAATATCTTGAAAGAATATAGAAAAAATAAATTGGTCAGTGGAGAATACTAGCCACTAGACCAGTGATGGGCAAACTATGGCCCATGGGCCAGATGTGACCCCCCCTGAAACATTCTATCTGTCCAGGCAACATTATTCCTAATCTGACGAATACAATGAGTAGGGTATAATACAGTAAAACTTTGAAAGAGTTGCCTTAGAAAGAGATTGACAGATGAGCATTTCCTTTCCTTTGGCCCCCTCTTTAAAAAGTTTGCCTCTCACTGCACTAGATGGTATATTAGAGATGCCACAGGAAAAGGTCTATTGCGAGAAGTAACTCACGATTTATAACTTCAAGAAAGTGAGAGATTTTGTTAGACACAGATATTTCAGGTATGAGAGACAACCTATGTAGGATTAGGGAAACTAAGATTATGGGTCAGTGGCAATGGAGTCTCCCCAATCCCAGATCTTTGGAGAAGCAGGCAGACTTGACTGGATGGGAGGGGCAGGAACCTATGGAGTACTCCTTCACCTCCTCCCCCTCCCTGTAAGCAGTTGGAAGTCAGTAAACTGTCTGATTATGTAGGATAATCTAGTTTGGTAATTTCTGGGCCAAGATGTTAAGTGGATAAAGATTAAACACCTTGTGATAAAATCTTTCTCTGTATGTATTATTTCCCCACAGGATAGAATAGGTGACACTTGATGTCTTAGGAGCAGCCCACTGGCTCAGAAGTTAGGATCAACTTCAGAGCCACTAGTAAGAGGAACTTGGTTTATGGAGGATGTGAGTATTTCCCCAAATTATCTGTATCCAGACACAGATCCTAGATAATAAGGGTTTAATGATATCTGGGAATAGGAAGGGGGGAAATGGTTTAGGAATGATAGGTAAAGGAATATATCTAAAACAGCTATGTCAAATAAGCAGCCCCTTCCCCGCAAAGGGGGAAATGTATCTTGAATGACTGACCTCCTATCTAAGCCCCTAATAATCTTCTTTCTATACCTAAACAGCTAAACTAAGGTAGACTATAGTCTTACTTGAAGATCTAACAAAGTAAAGCAGAGACTGAATGGCTCCAGCAGCTACACAGAGAGTGTGTGTGCCCAGAGCAGAGCCAAGAGCCAAGCATCAGGACCCCAGCAAGAAGGGTGACCTGCCTTTTATATCAGGACTCCAACTGCCTTTAACTGCCCTCTCTTAGAGTTCTGGGGGGCACTATGGAATTCTGTGATGCAGCTTAAACCCCTCTCAGAAATATGGATCCCACACCTAAGCAAAGGCACCAAGGTGGAAGATCATAGAACAATGAGTATGCAATTGAGTCCAGAATATTAAGTATGTGAGTAGTCTTTAAAAACTAGATTAATTAGTATGTATTTTATCTTATACAGGAAAGGAAGTCATTAAAATTTCTTCAGCAGGAAAGTTTCAAGTTAAAGTCAGTGCTTTAGTGATACTTTGTGAATATTTTTGAGATATAGCAATCCACAAGTTTTGCCATTCCAAGAAAAAGATAAAACTCCTTTATTCTTTATAGTCTAAGGACATTCTGCAGTAGTTATGGGAAGTATAGTTTGGAGACATTTTCATGTTAGGATTAATCTAGTTCTTTTGAATCTTTTCAGGCTGCTGTACAAATTGACTATTTTGATTGGGATCAGAAAATAAAATTAACTCTTGAAATTCCTTCTTTTCAGTGTGTGCCCTCCAAAAAGTTTCCATAATGCTCCTATTTATGATGCAAATAAAACTGGGTGACATGGACAAAATAAGTATTTGAAATTTTTTTCTTCTTCTTATCTTTGTTTTCAATGACTGCCAACAACAAAATCACTATTCTTTGTGTGGAATGTCTGCCATACACAAATATCTTGGTTGACCCTAAATTCAAGAATAGTATCTCTTATACTAATTCAAAAGCTCACCTTAGTCTTTGAAGGAGAGTGCTTAATCATTCTTCCTTCCTAATCATGTGTATCAAACTGAAAAATGTTCCTAAACTTTCATAGTCCCTCCCCTTCTTGAAAGGCAGAAAATGAAAGTGGCTTTACTTTCTATTGAGATTCTTGCCACAATCATCCCATAATACATTAAAGAACATATGTTGCAATTCCCAGTTCTACATTCTATCTAAATAGGTCGTTCTTGTTTTTTGAATATCTCAATATTTGGCATCCTCTAGAAAAGACAAGGAAGTGAATAGCTGAATTTTTTATTTTCACAGTGGCAATGTATAGACCTAATTTAAGGGTACTCTAAACAATGTTCTAAAAGGAAATTGAATAGCTTTGGAATGAACTCAGTATCACAAAAGATGAAATGAAATTGTCATGCAACACCATCTTCAGCATGAATTTTTAATAAATTGGTTAAGGGGAGAGTAACTGTAGTTTTCTTTCAAGGAGTAAGTAGCTATTGAAGCAGCCATATGTCTATGGCTGACTTTGTAATGAGATTTCAGGAGCCAGGCAGAAGTGCACATGATTGAGCATAGAGTTCTATTACAGTGTACTATAAGATGATGAACTGTTAATTTAACACAGTTTTGCATGAAAGTCTTCTTGTTCTACAAAATGGAGTTTCCCAGAGAGAATGATTTGAAACCATTATGCAGGATATAGAGCTAACATCACATGGATGCACAGGCTTTTAAACTCCTTCTTATGCTTACCCCAGACACTTACTTTAAGAGGAACAATAGGCTTGGGTTAAATGAGAAAATTCACATCAACCTCTCATGCTAACTTAAAGAGGTAATAATCACAGATACCTAAACCAACATGAAATGTTCTGCATGTATCTGAATAAAGATCAATGCATGTGGTATTAAATTTCAACATGTACTCAAATTATAGATGCAAAAATAAATTTAAAGTGAAAGAAAAAACTGACAAATACTCTTTGAAAATGTATATTTTGTAGCCCTAAGGGGTCTACTTTAAGGAAATTTATTTATATGCTTAAAGGCAGGCCCAGGAATGTACTAAGTAATGGGAGATTTGGGAGGGTAAAATTGAAAGAATGAAGTAGATTGGGGACCCACATGGAAAGAGGAAGGTAAATGGAGGAAAGAGGTTTGGCAGCCAAATCGTGCAGAGGTTGATCCAACATAGGAAAAGGACCTAAATTCCAGGCTGTTCTAAGAAAATATAGGACAGAATTTCCTAGGGCTTAAGCTCAGGGACACTGGAGTGGCTAGTGACAGACATGAAGATAAAAATCTAATTGGGAACAGAAGACACCAGGATTCACTAGGGGGAAAACAGATTCACTGGGGCCTTTTATGGGAAAAAATGCAAGCTGTATTGAGGGAGAGTGATGGATAGTTCTTTGAAGGGGCCGTTTGTTATTGTTCCACCTGAGCCATCACCTTCATCAGAGGCAGAATGATGGAATGTGTTTCAACCTTCCTTTAGCTAGCTGAATAGCATGAAACTTACTTGTCTAATAATACATATTACAAGTATTCTGTAACCTAGAATTTCCTCACACCATATTTTAATTGTGTGTTAAAGTTATATGTTAGACTGTGGAAATTTAGATAGAGTATAAAGTGAGACCACAAAAAGCTTGTGGTAAAGGCCAGGATGAAGGTGTAAGTCATAGGTTTTTGAGAGTCATGTCTTCTTTTCTTACCAGTCCAATTCAATGAAACTCAGCCTGCATTTGAGATTTACCAGGAGGTAGATATCAAAATTTATTCTTCATAAGAAATTTCTCTCCTCTGAATATAAGTCTAGATTCAAGGATCAGACTCCCTAGGAAATTTTAAATGCCCCACCTCTAAACAGCAGTTTTGCTAAACTGTCTATAAAGCACTTTCTCAGATTTTATTTAAGTATATTTCTACCTTTGCCATATATTTTTGCTGTGAATTATCATAAATGATCCTGAACAAGGCCATGGGTTTAAGCACCTTTGCAAACCTCAGTCTTACATACAGACCCTTTGCAAATTTAGATCTCCTGTGTTGTATGCTGTCTTCTTTTGTCAAAAAAAAGCAAAAGAGAGAGAGACAGAGCTCCTTCTGGTTTAATGGGGAGACATTTCAACAATTATATACAAGTTTTATATGTATATGTATATGTATATGTGTATATATATATATATATATATGATAAATCTGAAGTTAATCTCAAATGCAAGGCAGAAAGATTAAGGGCAATTGAAAGAGAGAATGCTACCACTAGGAGGATCAGTTCAAAGGTCTAGTGTATTAGAGTAAAAATTCTGTTTCAGGAACTTGGTAGTGTGATTGATAGTCACTTAGCTTCTCAGTCTCATTTTCCTCATCTTTAAAATGGGAATAATAATATCCTCACTGCTGGGAGGAGAAAATAATTATATATATATATATATATATACATACACATATATGTATATATATATATACACATACATATAAACATACATGCACATGATTTCCCAAACATTTAAGTGCTATTCAAATGTTAGTCCTTTCTATTATTAAAACTTTATGGAAGAGATGGCAATTGAGTTAAATTTTGAGGGAAGAGAAATGTTTCTGAAAAAGAGATGAAGAGAGTATATTCTACACACTGGAATGCCTTATACCCATGGCACTGAACCAATGGCTGGTGTGCCAGAAGGGGCACTCAGAGACCTTTCCGTGAGCACACATGCCATCACCCCAACACAGTTTGCCAGAGTTAGTTACTAGAAAGCCAGAGGGATGAGGGGCTGGACTGCTCCCTTCCCCCTCTCCAAGGGCAACTTGAGGACATTTCTCACATCACCTGCCCTTCTGAAAGGTTCATCATCCCTGCCTTATATGAATCCTATAAGGAGTAAAAAGGGGTTTTGGTTGTGTAAATATTAAAAGGTTTGTTCTTCAAGGAATTAAATAATTGTCAAGCCCCAATTAAAGACTTAATGACTTTTATGGAAGTTTATTTACAAATGAGAAGAGGAAGAGAAAATAAGAAAATCAGAGAGAGGATAGGATAGGATAAGTAATCTAACACACTAAGTAATTTGCTCCAGCCTCCTTGTTGAACCCAGGCAGATCTAATTAATCCTCAGTTGGCGGGCCAGAGGGCCAGAGATGAATGAAGCAGAAGCTTCAGTCACAGTCTCTTTTGCAAGAGCAGTTTCTTTAGAGAAGTCCAGGAAGATTTAGTCTTTGCACTCACCACATGTAATTCCAAGGGAGAGATTAACAGCAGTCTCACTTAGTCCAAGGTCTCAGCCAGTGGTCAGAGCTCTACCAGGTACTAGTTATCCACCACTAGAAGAAGTGAGCAGCCAAGAGAACGAGCCCCAGAAGTTCTTTCAATTTTTCCAGGCCATTTCTTTCGTCAGGTCCTGTGCCTTCCTCTTAGTTTACATGTCCAATTACAACAGACACTTTTCTTAGGACTGCATAGGGGGCAGTCAGTCAATTCTGATTCGTCACCCATTCTTGCACATGTGGGTCACAGACCTCCTCACTTGAGAGTTAAGTGGAGTTGTTTACAATTTTGGTGATTAGATATAAGAATGGTCAGGATAGGTTTAATCTCATTATCACAGTCCAGAGCAAGAGGAGATAGTGCATGGAGCTTAGAGAAGGGCTATCATGGACAGTCACATAAAATAAGGCTTGTAGTTGGGTGGAAATTGAATTAGCCTGAGTGGTAAATGTCATCCTGTAGAATTTGCATGTTATACTACAATCAGTAAAGGAGTTGTTGAAGTGTTTAAGAAGTGTCACAGTTACATCTGTGCCTTAGCAAGACTGTTTTCATAATATATGTATTATGAAATGTCCATAAAATACATGTAAGTATATATATATATGTATACATATACATATATATATATTTGCAAATATATGGAGAATAGATTTGAAGAGAATAGTCATTGTAGTAGGGTACAAGATGAGAGAATATTACAGAGAATATTGCATATGAGTTTAAACTATGTAATTTCTATGTGAGTGGAGAGAGGGGAACAGATGCAAGTAATCACCAAATCACAGAATCATCAAACTTTTGAGTGATCTCAGAGACTAAACCAAAATAGTACAGAATCCTATCTATCATATTCTTAATGGATATGCATAGTTTGTTTGTAAATAGGCATTTGCATATTCTCTACCTCTGTTAGATAGTGAGCCACATGAAAGGAGCAGCTCACTTTACCTTTCCTCTTATCCTTAGAATTTAACAGTTCTAAGAACATAATTAGTCTTTTGTTCTTTGTTTTTAAAGAAGTGATGTCTTGACTTGTGCATGGAATTAGATTTAAGTGAGACAGTTGCACAGTCATTAACTTCACTCTCTCGTTTAGTCATCAAAGTCCAGTGTCAAGACAAAAGTTAGTACAACTAGCAATGCAATGTATGACCTGAACATTTTTGTTCATTTTTTGATATCTTACCAAGTTCTTAGTGTTCCAAAGCACCTTTTTAAGCTACCTTCATGGCTGTTGGAACAATTTATTCTCATCTGCCCATTCTCTTTGAGGAAGTATTCACATCCTTGGGTAGACATCCTCCTAATTCACTAACGGGTTTGTGGATCATTGGTTATTCCCAAACTGGTTTAGCTCATCTGCTGAAATGGTTTACTGTAAAATGGCTATTTTACATGCTACAGCTTCCTATGGCCACAGGTGAGAGTTGCATCTACCATCTCCATAGCTCCATTAAACTGGGAGCATTAGAGCTTGTGAGATGTCCTGGGAATTCTCTCAAGAATGTAAAAACAGGCTCTAATTAGCAACACATCACTCAGAGGCACACACAGAAATGCTAGAGCTGAACACTGCAAATAACCCTGCTTCTACCATCTCTTCTTTTCTTGGACTGTGTTTGAACAGCGTAACAAATTTTGGCAATGTGAATGTGTTCACTGTTGAGAATAGCTCTAGAGCAAAGGGAAGATGACTCCATGAAAGGTGAAAATATATTCTTAAATAACAGAACCATGTCTATGATTTGATTTCAACTATTCCTGAATTTCTATGCAGTTCTGTTGACTTTTAAGAAATGTTTTGATAGCAACAATATGAAAAAAAAAATTAGGGATTGGAATAAGAGAAAATGTATATGCTAGATATAATCATGTCAAAAAATAAAAACATAGCTATAAATTTAACTTCAATTTTATATTCATTTTTTAAAATTATAATTTGCCTAAAGTTCTTAGTACATATTAGAATAAAGCAAGGTGCCTGTATATGTTTAAAAAAAACAGATGTAATACTAATGTCAACCTTGAACTTAGTAAATTTATGGGGCTTACAATGAAATTTTGTTTAAAGTATTGTCAAAATCTTCATGTGATTTGACCTAGAGGATATGTCCTATGCAGAAGACCTTTGAATACTGTACAAATGTGATGCAAGCAGCTACTTTTGCTCTGTGAAAGGGTTTTTTCCTCATCAAAATTGCTGAAGGAGAAAGAAAATGCTTGAAACCATGACCTTACTTGTCCCGTGTCATCTGAATTTGGAAAATACTCTGAATGTTAAATGTCAGAAGCTTGAGGAGAACAAAGAGAAAGACATTATGAGTTTGCAAAATCTGGAGTTACTGTCTTGTGAGCTGACTTTAGAAAGACTGTGTGCCCTAAAGCAACACAGACAGCAATGTTTAGTGAACTTAAAAGGGTGAGGGTGGTAGGGAAAATTAATTCATCATTGATCAGACTCAAAATGGGAAATTGGAAGTAGATTTTACCTGGAACTCTCAGCCATGTTATTGTGAAGCTAAGTATCACAGGAAGAAGGGTGCTAGAAACAGAATAACATGTTACAGATGGATTCTGTCTTGAGAAGTATTTTTCAATAAACAATAAATGCTTAGCTTGCCTAGTTATATCCTAGCTCAGTAGAAACATTTGCCTATTAGCATGCATAAATTCATTCTTGAGAAACTCCTATACTTTTTTTGGCTAACTTTTTCTATGTTAGGCCATCTATCATAAGACTATATTCAGAGAAGGACAGTAAATGCTTTGAATTCTTAGCTCTCTAAGTCTGGAGTGCATATGGGTCTAAGTCAAACATTCTGCTTTTGGGACAGCTGGTTGCCACAATAGATAGTTTGCTGGGCTTGGAATCAGGAAGATTTTCTTCCCAAATTCATATCTCTACTAGTTGTATGACCTTGCCAAGTTGCTTAACCATTTTTACTTCAGTTTTCTCATCTGAAAAATGAGCTAGAGAAGGAAATGGCAGAGCAATACAGAATCTTTACCAAGAAATCTACAAATGGGATCATGAAAATGACTGTAATTATATCATCACTTTGTGCCAGTTTTATGATACAATTTCCACAAATCTTAAATATTTCCTCTCAGTGTTTCTGTAGTGTATTCTGATGACAAAATAACATCCTTTCTATTCCTCAGTGATTATCACCCAAATGTTTTTCACTGTTTTCTTCACATGAGTATATTCGTGTTATGTAAATACCCCTTGACTTTTACCAATTTTTTATATGTTTATGACCATCCAGAACCATGTTATCATTTTGAGTTTTATTCAATTAAGGCTCAGTGAGAAGTTTTGGGTCATCAAAGATCAAATATTTCAAGCTAGAAAGGGACCTTAAAAGCCATTGAGTCTAACCACTCATCTTTCAATTGAGGAAACTGAGATGCAATGGAAATATATGACCCAGAGTCAAATGGCAAAAAAAATGTATCAGGTGAGATTTCAAACCTGGACTTCCTGGATCAAATCCAACTATATATTCATTCAAATACTGATGAATTAATTTTGATATAGTAAGACCTTTAGAGACCTAAAATCTTAATATTGCTTTATAAACATTTCATAATATTAATTTTACTATTGATTCATTTCTTGGCTTCTTCCATGTGTAATTTTAAAAATCCTTATCATCTGTCTTAGATTTAGTCTTGTGTATTGGTTCCAAGGCAGACGAGCAGTAAGGGCTAGGGAATGGAGTTAAAGTGATTAGCCCAGGGTAATAGAACTAGGAAGTGTCTGAGGCCAGATTTGAAGCAAGACCTCTCATCTTCAGGCCTGGCTCACTATCCACTGACTGACCTATGTGACCCCTTCTACATTTAATTTTATAAAAGAGTTTATATATTAAGCCCACATTGACATTGAAGACCATATGTCTCAGCTTACTGAACATATTAAAGTGGTTGCAAACTAATCCATTTTTAAAGAAATTTTTGGTTTCTTCATTATTTCAATTATTTCACTTTCACTGAATATTTGTATTAAATAATTTTAGTCAAAGTTTCTGTCCTTTTTCCTTCCATATCCCATTAGGGGCATCAATAACTAGCTTAAGTGAAATTCCTTTACTTCACTTTTATGTCATATTGTCAAGATTTTTATTCTTTCTTTTTGAATTCAGCTAATTTTAATATTTCCTCACAGATGTGAATGTTTAAACTGTAAAGAAGTGGCTTTTAAGTAGATATTATGAAATTAATAATGCTATTTTCTATCCATTAAATTGTCATAAATTTCAGATTTTTATATATCTTTCTTGAACCAGTACTCTCAGAATTTGACAAAATAAGCAAAGGAGTCCTACCAAATTCTTTTTTTATAACCCAAATATAGTGTTGATACCTAAGCCAGGAGGACCAAAAACAGAGAAAAAAATTACAGACCTATTTCCTTAATGAATAGTGATGCAAAAATCTTAAATTCAATGCTAGCTAAGAAACTGTAGCAATATGTGACAAGGATTATTCAATATGAACAAGTGGAATTTATACCAGGAATGCAAGACTGGTTTAATACTAGGAAAACTATCAGCATAATTGGCAAAATTGGGACACTAATGCATTGCTGGTGGAGTTGTGAACTGATCCAACTATTCTGGAGAGCAATTTAGAATTATGCCCAAGGGGTTATAAAACAATGTATACTCTTTAATCCAGTAATACCTGTACTAAATCTGTGTCTCAAAAAGGTTTAAAAGAAAGGAGCTGCTTGTACAAAAATATTTATAACTTCTTTTTTGTGTTGGCAAAGAATTGGAAACTAAAGGGATAGCCAGCCATCAATAGGAGAATGGCTAAACACACTGTGGTCTATGATGGAATGCAATATTATGGTGTTGTATGAAATGATGAGAAGGATAAGAAGGATTTTTAGAGGGAATCTGATATTTCATTAGACTTAACTCTGTTTTTTGAATTTTGGTTTCATTTGCAATAAGCTTGTCAAGATGATTATTAGTCATTTTCTCCAACTTGGACTCTAGAAGAAGAGTTATTTAAAGTAACAATAGTTAATTCTTTCAGGAAGAGCTGGAAAGATCTACAGGAACTGATGCAGAGCTAAATAAGTAGAACCAGGAAAACATTATACACAGTTAACAGCAATATGTAGAAAGACCAAAGATACACTTAGCTACTATCAGCAATAAAACGATCCAGGCCAATCTTGAGGGACCTCTAAAAAAGAATGCTATCCAACTCCATATAAAGAATTGCTGGAATAGGAATGCAGATGAAAATGTACTATTTTAACTTGTTTATTTGGCTATATGTTTTGGGGTTTGGGTTTACTTACAAAAATAAACAATATGGAAATATGTTTTGGGTGATAATACATGTTTAACTCAGATTGAATTGCTTGTCAGCTCCAAGAAAGGACAGAGGAGAATGGAAGGAGAAAATTTGGATCATATAACTTTGGAAAACTTGTTGAAAATTGTTATTACATATAAGTGGTAAACAAAAAAAATTAAAAAGATTAAGACAAATTGTTTACAATACATAGGCACTAGGTTTCCGTACCATTTAAAATGACTTAATTTCTTTCATACTTTTGCGTTTATATTTTATATTTACTATTACCTACTCACACTTTTATACTGAAGTCATGATATATGCTGATTTAATTTTGATAGTCTTATAAAATTCTTCCTTGAATTTCTCTTTTTACTTTCTATATCAGATAGATAAAGCTGAAATTATTTTTATGAGGTTATTTTGCTAAGTTCTTATCATGAACAAGAACTGGTGAGACATTCTATGAAATCCAATTTCACTTTGGTTTTACATTAATAATAGAACCAACTTAACCTTGTCCTTTACTTATCTTTTTAGAGAGAATCTGATATTTCATTTGACTTAACTCCAACTGTTTTCTGAATTTTGGTTTTATTTGCAATAAGCATGTCAGGATCATTATTAGTCACTTTCTACAATCTGAACTCTAGAAAAAGACTTATTTAGAGTAACAGTAGTTGATTTTTAACAATATATACTCCTTCCCACCTATTCTGCTACCTTCATTGTAGCAGTTCACATGGGCTATGTAGTAATAAAGATCTCTGCTTTTTTGTCTTTTTATGTGCTGCTATGACTAAAGAATTACTTATTGACTAGTCAATTTATTGTTGATAAGCTTCTGCTTAATTAATCGATTCCTTGGAAAGCAGGCTCATTCTATTGGCAAAATATTAAAGACTTTTCTTCATGGTAGAACCCAGCAGAGTTTGGACTTTCCTGGCATGAATAGTCTTTAAATAAATCCAAGGTTTACTCCACAACATGGTAAATCACTGAATAGGATTTCGTCCTAAATAATATATGTGAGAAATGGAAAACAGAGACAGATAAAGATTGGAGATTTAAAATACCACATACATTTAATCAATAGAATAAGAATATAAAACAAAAGGGCAATTAATGCCACATACCTTAGTATACATCATGTTGTTATACTATAGGCATATCAATTGCTACATCACAGCTATCTGGATAACCCATGTAGTGGCATCATATATTAATAATCTCTAAAGCCATTGCTCTACATTAAACATATCTAATGTTTAAAATAAAGAAAAGCACTGAAATATGAGATCATTTGATGCAGGGAAGTTGCAATTCTCAAATCTTGATACTCTTTGGAGGCATTATTCAGTAATAGCATACTATATTAAATGATGCTAAATGCTATAATATCAGAAATTACAAAAGATATAGTCAAAAACTTTAGCTATTTTATCTAACACAGTCATTTTATAGAGACGCACACTATGCCTTAAAGCTTTGACTTTTTCAAATGAATTATCCAAGGTCACACAGGAAAATCACAAATCCTTGGTTTGAACCCTGAAAATTTGACTACAATTGCATTATTTTTTCAACTATATTAGGATAAGTTGTATTCAGTTACACAATAAGGAGATTGTGAGAAGAACTACTGACACATTTTAGAAAGATTTCCATGAAATACACACGTAGATAAGTTGATGTATGTGCACACACACACACACACAAACACACACACACACACACATACACACACACACACACTTTGGAGGATCATAGAGCTAACTCTCCCCCTATCAAAAGTTGAGCTTCATCCAGAGCAGTATTTACTTAAGACACCAGAAAATGAAGACATTCATACAATTTGAACAAATGATACAAATTATTTTGTATTCAGATATGATTGTAATTTAACTAGAAACTAAAATGGTTGAATATACATTTTGTGATATCATAAAGTCCTTTCATTTCTTTCTTTTCTCAATTCAAATATATTTCCTTAATCAGCTTTTCAGAACTGACTTTCTCTTCTTTGGTGTTTGTATCAGTCAGGAATTAACACTCCTTTTCTCAGTAGTTTCATGTAATCAAAACCAACTGATTAAAAAAGGTATGCAATCTCTAGGGAAAATTATTAAAATGTCTTAGATTTGTGTTAGTGTGTTATGTCACATTTGAAACTAAATACTTGTATTTCTGAATATAGCAGATTTGTCATCTTTCAAGAGGAACTTTTGAACTTGACATCTTTTGGCATTTACAGTATTGAACACTAAAGTATTTTTAATAGGAAACATTTAAAAACATAATTTAAAAATATATTTCAGCATCTAGGCAGCTCAGCTGGTTAAAGGAAACTGTTAATGAGACCAGGGTTAGAGGCTTAATAACCATATGTTTCAATGTGCTTCAAACCCACATATCAAACCCTTAACCCTTACCAGCTATTGCCCAGAGTCTCCTGGGAGCTAGCGAGACTTACCATTTCCAGAAAAAATAAAGGAATGAAGAAAAGGAAGAAAAATCTTAGACAAGCAATCAAAATTAATAAATTATGCTATTGGAGTTTACAAGGGTAAAAAGTCAACATTTGATTCTACTGGGAGATAGACATAAAATCATTTTATAATTCTTTCATGATTTCTCCACAGGTTTAAAAAAAGCAAATAAGACATAAGTAGTCTACTAAACAGTTCAAGAAATGAGGTTGATTGACTAAACAAAATGACCTGATTGACTAAACAAAATGAATCTTTGGGGTCCTAAACCTGATTTCACTCCATTACAGCAATTTTTCCTATTGTAGCATCCAATGCAATCTTAGGTTACTAGATAGATAAATATAGAGGAGGGATACATACATAGTCTACCTAAAGGTCTTCCTTAAGGTTGGCAGCAAATATTTTTAGGGTTAATTTTATAGTGTGCTCATAGCAATTCAGCTGGCATAGTACTACTAAACCCAGAAATATATTTAAACTTCATCCAGTGTTACTTCATTCATTGAATAAATAAAAGAACTGAGCTCTTAAAATATTAAAGGATTTATTTAAGGTAAAATAATCTAATAAATAATTAGTTATATCACATTCACAAGCAATTATTTAGCACCTATTATGTGTTAGGCACTTTACTAACTGCTGGGAGTTCAATGAAAGATAAAACAAGTCTGTTTTCAAGGACCTGACATTCTAATGGGAGAGAATATTTAAAAACTGTGTGCATATATATATATATATATTTCTCAATTAAATTAGAGACAATCTCACATAGAATGTACCTCATTATAGGAGAATTTAGAAAGAACTAGAACTGAGTTGTTCTAATTGAGTCATAAAAGATACAGATACTGTAGTTTAATTATGATAATATTGTTGTTTCTCTGATTCTCTTTGTTTCTGTCTCTCTTTCTTTGTGTCTCTCAAATATGAACTGATCTTATGTGCACTCAAAGCTTATGTAACATCCTCAACGGTATGAAATTAAATGGTATTTAAAGAAATCTTTGCATGCTATAAGAACTAAAGAAAAAAAAACAAAGAATCCCAACTTCTGGGAAAAATAATCTGTAATGAAATTGTCCAAGTTCAAACTTTGGACATAAAACTTATTTCTTCATCACCATCAATACTGACACCATCAATACTGACAAAAGTGGAAAAAAAGAAAACATCTTGGTTCAGATGAAGGTTAAGCATTCATTCCAATGTACAAGATTCTCTTGCTAGTTCTTTTGAAGGTTCTTCAGCTGAAGATGAAGGAGAACATTGAAGTTGTGAAGGACAGAGACTGAATTTGAGGCAACCAAAATTATTGAGTTCTTGAAGAAAAATGAACAAGGAGGGCACATGTTAAAAGATGGAAAGGACTAGAGGAGAGAAAAATGAATGATAAGGACTGAAGAGATGGAGGAGAAGGATTGAAGGGATGAGAAAAAATTTGTTGGTTTTCCTTCTACATGTAAAATTAGTTTTTTTCATGTCTTCCAAGATTCTGTCCTGGTAATTTAATTTCTTTCTAGATTACTATTCTCAATTGATCTCTCTAACTTCCAGGAGTCTACTTATCCCTTCATGCAGATTACAGGTTACTTTCAGATCAATATAACCAGTCCCAATGTCTCTGCTGTATTTTAGCCTCACATTACCTACTTCCTTTTGGACATACACATCTAAATTAGATTTCCTTTAGGCATCCCAAATTTGTATAAGAAAAACTAAAAATATTTTCTTTCCTCTATGTTTCCTTTAGTTCCCAAGGTTCCCCCTAATTTGAATCTCCCTATAATGTCAAGGGCAACACATTCTTTCTAATTATCTACATTTCAAATGAAGTCATCCTTGAATCACTCCACATATTCAAAATGTAGTCATCCTATCATTTCCACCTTCAGACTATCTCTTTGATATGTCTTCTTCACATTACTCATATAGCTAAAATAGTGGGTCAAGACCTTATTTACTTTGCGTCTACACTATTCATCTGTCTTCTGGTGAGTCTCCCTGACTTGTCTCCTTACACACCAATTCAAATCCCACTAAAATATTAACGAAAAATTCAATAAACTCCAGTGGTTCTCTAATACATTATAGCTAGTTTCAAATGTAAAATCCACTGACATAATATCCTTTACAATCTGTCTCCTTCCTGCCTTTCCAGTGTTCTTATACTTGAATTCTCTCTATGTATTCTGTGACTCAGTGACACTGACCTTCTTACAGTTCCTTGCACACAGCATTCTATCTACCTGACACTGCAGAGATCTTAAAGATTCATAGATTTTCGCCTCTTGTCTCCATTAGAATGTGAGGTACTTGAATGCAGATATCATGTTTTTGCCTTTCTTTGTATTCCAATCACAGCACCATAGCTAGAAAATATTTGAATAATTAATATTTTCCTTCATTTTTGAAGATCACTGATATCATGAGCTGTTTTCTTAACTTGTGCATGAATTGGATTTGAGTCATTTATACAAAGTCTCTCTTACTAAGTTAACAAAGTCCAGTGGCAAGAAAAAATGTCAGGATAAATGGTGATGGCTTGGGATGCAATGGATGGCCCTGGTGTCTTTGATATCTGACCAAACTCTAAATATTCCACCACACAGGCTTCAGGAACTTTCATGGCCATTGGAATGAATTGTTCTCATTTGCCCATTACATTGAAGGAATTTTCACATGCTTAGGATAAACAGTCCCCTAACTCAGTCTGGTATAGTTTTTATATCAAGATGGTTTGCCAGAGTATGGCTACTGTTCATACGACAGCTTCTTGAAGCCACAGGTGAGAGCTGAGTGCTGATTAGGCATCAAAGAGGGATGAGGAGCCTTGTAAAGAGCTTGGCAAGCCCTTATACCAGAGGTGTTTGTCCTCTCTGAACACCTATATACCCCTTAGTAATTAGTAAATATTTATTTAGGGTGTGACTTAAGCTAAGTAAAACCAGTTGGTGAGAACAGGTAACAGGTTGGAAGTTGTAAAATGAAGTTCAGTATGCCATGACAGAATAAGGAAAACAGAAAATTTCTGAAATTAAAAAAATATCCATCCTACCCCACTAAACATTTTTGCTTAGACGTTTTCTAGAATGACCAGAAAGAATGAGAAAGGCTAAGGACCTCACTTTTTTTTTTTTTTACATTTTTTTAAACCCTTAACTTCTGTGTTTTGGCTCCTAGGTGGAAGAGTGGTAAGGACGGGCAATGGGGGTCAAGTGACTTGCCCACACAGCTGGGAAGTGTCTGAGGCCGGATTTGAACCTAGGACCTCCTGTCTCTAGCCCTGACTCTCAATCCACTGAGCTACCCAGCCGCCCCTTTGGACAGGGACCTCACTTTCAATAATAATAATAGAATGGAGACATTATTTTTCTGTGATATATACTATATATATATATATGTGTGTGTGTGTGTGTGTGTGTGTGTGTGTGTGTGTGTGTGTGTGTGTGTGTGTGTATAAAGTTGGGCATGTCTGGATTTCTGAAACAGACAAGAGTCTTTTTTCTATTCTAAAAGTGCATAATGTTCTTCCTCCTAGAAAAGAGCTAAAAATTCTGCTTCTCAAATCCATCCAGCAGCTCTCCATTATCCAGATCTTTGGAGGACTGGGAGAGATGAAATGTTCCTCATCAAAAAGGAAGAATCCCATGTGAAAACCCAGGATATCTAAAGAGACATAAGGAAGACCTGGCCAGGGACATAAGGTTGAAGGTTAGAATTTTGGCTCAAAAAGTAAAAGATAAAAGAATAACTACTGAATGCTTAGAATTAAGAAATAGACATGAGAGTCTTTGGAAAGAGGAAAAGCTAGACCCTATGAAGAAGAAACAACTACTTGATCTCCAGGTAATCCATCTGTGGATCCATAGACACTCTTGGGTGAATAATGATATAGAAAGTTTCAGAGAAAGACAAAAGAAGTAGTACTGATTGCACTCCCTGCTAGTGGGAAAAGAGCCAACTTTTTGATGAGTTGATAACAAAAACAGCAGGATCTTAGTTCTTCCTAGAGCATATATCAAATATTTGACAGATAAATTCCTAAAACTTCTGCGACTGGATGTCTACTGACCATTTGTAGGGATTAATATGGGAGTAATGATACATCGAGAAGGAATCTAAAAAGTCCTGCTACACAATTTCACCAAGAAATTGATCAGAGGAGAACAGGGAATGTTTTCATCACTTCTCCAGATAAATCTGAAATATAAGGATTGTAGAATAAGGTTAACAGAATCGAAGACCTAATAGTGAAAGGACCCTTCAAAGCCTAGTACAAGTCCTTCAATTTTATAAATGAAAAACCAGAAGTCCAGTTGAAGTAACTTGCTCAAAAACGTTCATATTTTAATTAACAAGGGTAAGCTCCAATGTTTATATAGATATGTTACTTTTTTATTGCCACTCAGTTTTTCAATGAAAAATACAATCAGATTTAAAAAGTGAACTAATTGGTATATATTACTTTCTGTGATCTTTCCCCCATATCTGAAAAATCCACATTCTATATTTTTAATTACAAAGTTTTGATTTTGAACAGGTCAATCAAATACCTTTTAAATGTGTTATGAAGTCAGTTTGAAAATGTATTAAACAGAATTGAGTTAATCCAAAAAACTGAGATGTCACAAATATACAATCTTCATTTGTTTTCCTATTTGTAAAGTAAAAGAAAAAATACCATGATCTTCCTCCCAATTCTAAGAGCTGGTGTAAATGCCAAATAATGTATCAAAACATAACGCCTACTTACTTCCCTGTCTATGTGCTGATTACCAAGTTACTCTATCTTGCTGTTTTATCAAACTGATGATTAGTGTTGCCTAGTCCACTTCATAATTTTTCAACAAAATATTCCATTTGAGCTCCATATTGAATTTAAAAAACTATAAGAATTATTTCAATCCAGGTCTGATTTTCTAATGATACACATATTTTGCTATTCCCTGATTCATTAGTGACATTTTATATATCTCTTCTTCCTAACATAATAGGGCATTTCCTTTATATCTTTGAAATACTTAATTATTCCTGTGGATGTCCTTCACGGTGTGCTTCAGAGGATATTCTCCAGACATCTACCTTCTTCCCCTCTGTGAAAGCTTCTGGGACTGAGAACAAGAAAAATGTGGCAGGTGCAGTGAGGGACAATTAAAAAACAAATCTGCACTAACTGATGGGTAATCTTCAGTAAAATCACTAGTGACAATACCAGATGCCTGGAGAAAATTGACATTGACCAGATACGTTTATTGCTGGCACTGTTTGATTCATCTGCACTAGGCAGCTGTTGTAAAGGTAAATGGCTTGTATTCCCATCTTTCCTGCTTTGTGCTTTTATTGGTGTCCTTTGCTGCATGAATCTGAGCATTCTTTCCCTCACCCAACCTTGTAATAGGTCAGATGTAACCCTCTTTACTCAGTCCTTTTTTTTTCCTTTTCTCAAAAATCCAGAATGGGTGACGGGGATATATTAAGGTCAGCATTACTGTGTACTTCTAACTGCTTTGAAAATATGTCAATATTAAAATGTACCTAAAAGATTAAATAATTCAGGACTAGAACAGTGGATAATTCCAAATACTCTCTCCCCTCATATTATGACTCAATCATCCTGAATCTGCTAAGGAATCACTTATTTTAAAATTAATGTTATTCATACTCAAAAGAATATAAAAAGAAAATTAGGTCCTGAAAGTGAAAGTATTTGATTATTTCTTTTTCACTCTAAAATTATTTCAATCTAGCAGAATTGTTCCTCTCGGTCATATTTTTAAATGGTATTTCATGTATTCGTTCTATATTTATTTCAGTCTATTCTTCATAGACCGTATGATCTTTTCTCCTAGTATAGAGATGGGTAGTTTTGCTAGGTACATTCTAGCCTGCTCAGAGGGGTTAATGCCGAAAGCAAGCTAAAAGGAATAAAAGGGGAATGGAGACATAAAGGAACTAGATGGAATTTTATTGATATAAGGAACACCTCGATAAAGGAATTCCATCTAACAATACAACTAGAAAACATCTCTGCAGCTTGTCTTGAAGAACTGCCTCAAGCACTATAAATTTAAGTAATTTACATTTTCCCAGACACAAAACCAATATGAGTCATAGTCAGGATTTGAACTCATCTTCTTCCCAAATACAAGAATGACTCTGTATCCATTATGCCACATTTTCTCTCAAACAAGCAAAAAATAAAAACATAAAATATAAACAAACCCTTTCCTAATAAAAATACCCACATGCAAACAGAGTTGAGTGGATATAATGTGTACAGTTAAGGTTGTCAGTGTGTGACACTAGAGGTATCAGCAGTCACCCAAAATTATTTTTAGAGTTTTTCTTATTCTGATGTAGGCATCTTTCTTTTTCTTTTTCTCACCCAGTGGCATCTAGAGCTAAAATGCTCTCAGAACCCCAGTACAGAGTAGCCTTTGTTTTGACAAGTAAAGAATTTGTCTCAAAGGATGGAATTTTAAGAAAACTTTTTTGTTGAATATTCAGCCATCTTGTTGGATGTAATTACCTTTTGCTACATCAACTTGCTTTTAAATTTAAAGCTAGTATATTTTAATACTATTGTGCCATAAGAAATGAAGAAGATCTTCACAAAAAAGTCTGGAAAATGTATGTGAAGTGATGCAAAGTGAAGTAAGAAGAAACAGGAAGATGTACACAATAACAACAATAGAGTATGATGATCATCTGTGAATGATTTAACTGTTATCAGCAATGACGAGATCCAGAATAACTCCACTGGACTTATGACAAAAATGTCTCTCCACCACTAAAGAAGGAAATGATGGAATGTGAATGTAAACTGAAGCATAACCTTCTTCATTTTATTTCCTCTCTGGTTTTTGTTTTCTCTAGTATAAGCAAAATATGTCATCTTTCATAATATAAAAACATGGAAATATGTAATTTATGATAACACATGGACAATCTATATCATATTACCTGCCATCTCAGGGAGGGGGGGAAGGAAAAAGGGTAGGAGGGAGAGAAAACAGATTTTAAAATGTCAGGAAAATAATTTTTAAACTATATATATGAAATCTATAAAAAAGAAAAAAATTAAAAATAATATACTTTAGAGTGTGTTATTCTGGTATAGTGAAAAGAGTGCTAGACTTGAAAGGGAAACTGGGTTAAATTCCTGTTTTACTCTTACAGTGTATCCATAGATAAGTCACTTAACTACTTTCTTTCCTTAAATGTAAAATAAGGGTAAAACCAAAAATTCCCCCTAAAAGAAGTACTTAATGAAGTTCAAATTATGTGTGTATGTACATATATAAACACTTTTTATGTCATTTTTAAATATACCCTAGCATTGTCAATAATAACCTATGATTTAATTTGTGCAGGGAGCTCTGATATGAAGAAGTTTCTTCTTTCATTGCAGATGATCAATAGTTCTATAATTGATCATTTTTAAAAAGCTACCTGTAACTCCAAGATTTTAAGTTACTTCCTAGAGTCACAAAAGTCAGTATGTATAAGAGATGATAGCATTTGAACCCAGTTCATCCTACTTAAAATCTCTGGTGCCAATCTACTGTTATGCCTCTGTTTATTTATTATCATTGCCAAGGAAAATGTAAAATAGAAACTGTGAATACAGTATAATACACTTTTCTTCTTCCATCTAGAAATGTGAAATAATTTAGAACATGTATCTGTACCTTAGGTGGTTAAACCTGTTTAAAGTTGGTCTCTGACTCTTACCAACATAAAATCATCTCTGAAATAACAAGTTCATGAACTTCAAAACAGGTCTGGCACAAACAAACAGAATATTCTCTGGCTCCCTTTCTCACTATACTCTACTGGGTTCCTACCTCCATTTATAGGTGGTTGAAACAAATTGCTTTTTTATCAAAGCAATCTTCGGCCTGGGATATATTCTCAGATTGTTTGAAAATGACCACAAACAACCCTAGAGCCTCCCAGGCTTAGAGAGAGAGTGGTGCTAATTGAGAGTGATCAAAAAGTACTGCCAATTTGCTATAGGAACTCGGGGAACTTGGAAAAGACTAAAAAGCTATTCTCTTCTCTTATTGATCCAGGTATAAAGCACAGTCACAGGGATCCAGAAGGTGTTTTTTTTCTTCTCTTGTTGTTGAAAATGGGATGTAATTTGCTGTTGACAAACAAGAAGCACAAGGCATGTTCGATTTGAGGCCCCTTCACTCCTTCTGCCCTTTGATTGTTTATTGAATGGTTGACAAGTGTTTAGTTATTTTTAGCTAAGTTTACACATGCCCAGGAGAGTTTCTCATTTGGGGGTATTTATGGCTATACCTATAACATTATTTAATATCACACTGTGAAAAGAAAAGCTAACTGCTGTTCACAACATTCCAAAAAAAAATCAAAGAATTGTATGTCAGCAAAGAGAAAACATGATAATAGAAGAAAAGTATATAATTTGAATGGCAGTACCAAAGAAAACATAATTCTTTGAATATATACTGATATTTCTATCTAAGATATACCATTTTATTAATTTTTAATGTGGAAGAAAAGAAAAAAAACAGTTCCTAAATGAAACCATCTAATAACAACAAATAGCATATCTACCAGAGATCTTATTGTGTATGAACTCTTTATAAAAAGAATCATAGAGATAAAAGGACTCTCAAATATTTTAAACAAGAATTTTGATTAGACAGTTGAAATTTACACATATATACATATATGAATATATATGTATATATATCTATGTATGTATAACCTAGGTGACTTGCTCAGGATCACACAACCATAATGTTTTAGAAATAAGACTAGAACATGGATATTCTAGGTTACAGAGACAACTCTTTCTTTACTCACTACAACATATTGTCTTAAAATTTCTATGTGCCCATAGTCACAAAACTAGAAAGTGCCTGAGACCAGAATCAAATTCAAATCTTGCTGACCCCAGATCCGATATTCTTAACTACTTAGCAACATCTGTCTTTTGTATTTTATTAATATAGTTATTGAGAAGGAAGTTTTCCATTAAAAATAAAGAACTGAACTTGGAATCAGAAAGAGTTCAATTCCTGCCTCTAACATATCTATACTGTACTAGATGTTAATAAGCTTCATAAAAATATCATTAGTGACATCATAACAATGAATAGCAAAAACTGACTGTGATTTTTGTTTTTGGTGCATTTTAGACATGAGAATTTGGTTCCACAAAGTCTACAAATTGTCTTGTTTATAGTAACTGATTTTTTCAGGAATATATTGAATAACAAATCCTTTTTATGTATATTAGATAAAATACTGTACCATATTTTAAACAACTTTTTACCAGGAAACCCTTTAACAGAGGATACTTTAATCCCCTGAATTGCCTTTGGTCCTTACTTAAACTCCAGACTTCTAAGACTCCATAAGTGGTGCCAATAGGATTAAGCAACATAAACTGGTCACAAAACTTAGATAAAATGCAATTTTATCAACTATTTTCTTTCTGGTAAGATGAAGGATCACCAGCCTTTACCAGTTACCTTCCTTCATAATTCCAAATGACTCTTGGTTTTATAATGTCAACATTTATGCCTTCAAAATAAATACCTGGACACTGATCTAAGACATTTTAATGTATCCTAAAAAACCCTGGCACTTGCCATCCACCCTGTCGTGCCTTCTTTAATAAGAGTGTAAGATGTGTGAGAACAGATACCATCTTGCTTTTTCTGTTTTTACTCTAGTGTTTTGCATTGTGCTTGGCTTTGAGTGGATCCTTAACAAATGCTTTCCATACATTCACAGCTTCATTCATTCACTCAAATGATTCTTTTAAACTGTGAGGCATCACAATTTTAGGTATTCTTTTTAATTACATAATCTCTCTATGAGCTAAGTGGTTTGCTATTGCAATCTTAGTAAACAATGGTGTAACTGCATTGCTTCTGGGTAGTTGGCAACTAATATGCCTTTATCCTTAAATGTTTCCTGAAGTGTGAGCTACTAGAAGATGCTGATGGTTCATTTCTCTTTTATGCTGTCAACATCTTCAGCAGGAAATAGAAGTTGGAAAAGGGAAATGTCTGCATTCTCTTCTTGTTACTTTAACATGCAATATTCAAGAGTGCTTAACATTTTTTCCTTCTCAACGATTCTTCCTAATTACTGCTCTGAATGGTTCTGCAGATTAAAAATAAAGTTTCCTAATTGAGTATTAATGAGTTTGGAAAATACCCAACTGGCAAAGGCTTTCCCTTTCTAACATTTATTAGAAGCAAAGATGTTCTCTAATTGAAGAAGCCATAAAATTTTGTCTTAAAACACACACACGCACATATCTGCTATTCCTAAAGGGAAAATCACTAAGAGATTTTATTTTTGTGCTTTGGGAGCTAATTTGTGATCTATAAGTATATTACAAGATGCTCAGAATGGATTTTTATCAAATTAGCTATTTTATTTCTTATATTCCCCTGAGATGTAGGGAGGCATCATTCCAGATGGTGTTGGGTCTTAAATACACTTAAGAGAAGTAATCATAGTAGTTACCTACTTTTCCTTCAAGTTTATGGTAGCAGCTATCATTTATTCAACTGAGATAAGAAATATGGACATATCTTGAATTAGTCTACAGTTTTGCCAAAAAGGGCTTGTAAGTAACTTGAAGAAGCCAACTACTTTTCATTTTTAAAAATTCTAAGTCTCCTTACATATAATCTTCAAGGCAAAATGAGATGGGACCAGAAAAGACAGAGGATGGGGGCAAGTCATTTTGGGAATTTAACAAGTTGTGAGAACTGATTGACTGAAAAGGCAAGAGATTCAAGGGCACAGGTCAGTGTATATTCCTATTGATCAATAATAGTGTTAAGATTGAAATGAGAGGAAAGTAGACCATAGTAATCATGATGAAGTGAGAAAATTAGGAGGAAATGAGCTACTATAGATCATGAAGAATAGATTTCTAGGTAGGCGGAAAAAATATAAAAGGATAAAAAGGTCTGATTAAGCAGCAAAATTTCAGAGTTGAATATTATTCCCCGCCTTGAACTTGCCAATATAGCCTTGCCTTATTTATAAATATATTGGAATCAAGATCTCTTCATATCTTTTTTTTTGGATTTGTCCCATTTTAAAAATATAATTTTTTCCAGAGAACATGTTGATTGATATAAATTTTAATGTTTGTTTTCTGACATTTTTCAATCCATGTTCTCTCCCTCACTGTCCCCTTTATTCCTCCCCAAGGAAGCAGGTAATATGATGCAGGTTGTACATACATTATAATATAATATTCATTCTCATGTTTGTCATGTGAAAAAGATACATATTGCTTACATCAGAGAAAAATTTATGGAGGAAATAATGTGAAGAATGGTGTTTCACTCTGCATTTGGACTCTGTTCCTTCCATGAAGTTGAACATCCTTTTTCATCACGAGTCCCTTAAAATTATCCTGGATCTTTGACTTGTTGATTTTAATTAAATCATTGAGTTGATCATTATATTTTATTATTGTTATTGTGTATTTCTGGTTCTGCTCACTTCACTTTGTATCACTTCATGTGAGTCTTTCCAGGCTGAATGTGTGATCATCTTGTTTATCCTATCTTATATTACAATATTATTCTATTACAAACCTATACCACAACTTGTTCAGCCATTCCCCAATGGATGAACATCACATTCTGTTTCCAGTTCCTTGCTACCACAAAAAGAGGTGCTAGAAATATATTTTCTTCAGGTACATTCTTTCCCCTTATCTTTAATCTCTTTGGGATACAGAACTTGTAGTAGAATTGCTTGGTCAAAGGGTATGCACAATTTTAAGGCCTTTGTGCATGGTTCTGTATTTCTCTCCAGAATGTTCTTATCATTTCATAGCTCCACAGTGTATTAGTGCCTCAATTTTTCCATATTCCCTCCTTCATCAGTTTCCTTTTTTCTCATATTAGCCAGTTTAGCAGGTATGAGGTTGTAGCATTTATGTAATTAAATAGTTATTCAGATAAGTTTTTCATATCACTAAATATAGTTTTAATTTCTTCATCTGAGGACTGCCAGTTCATATTCTTTTTCAATTTGTCAATTGATGTATACTTTATATCATTATTTTCATCTTTATTTCATTTTCTGATAGCCTTTTTTATTTTTCAAATTATTTTGTATTTTTAAATCAAATTAAATATAACTAGGAAAATAATTAAATTCCATGGGACATGTACCTTTCCATTTAAGAACATCTAATGTGAAAACTCCATCTCAATATGTATGTACTTTAAGGATTGACTAGTGACCTGAAAACCCATTTAGTCTATATCTTTTATTCTACAAATGAGGAAACCAAGGTCCTGCGGTATTAAGTAATTTACCAAACTTTACATAGTAAATTATGGTAGAGAATGGATTATAATTCAGTTATAGGACTCTTTCCATTGACACCAATAAATTATGGGGCAATTATTTGTTTTAGAAAATGACTCAATGGATTTTCTTACTATAAATCGTTTTCCTCAGGTATTTAACATAGGCTTCTAATTATAAGAAAATTAGTTAACCTGCCATTTTAATATTATAGGTAATCTAAAACAAGATGCATGTTTACAATTAATTTCCAAAAGTTCAATTTGTGGGTGGTTTTCTCTGCTGACTTTCATTCTGATGATGGGCACTGAGTCCTAATGCCTTTGGCTTCCCTTGTCCTTTGGCAGGTAAAGGGAGCTCTATTAAACACAGCACAAAAGCATTTCTGCCAGAAGGCATTATGCCACATTCGAAATTAACTGAGCCCCTGAAGATAGCCTGACTGAAAGCCTTGTTCTCTCCCTGAGCCCAGATTCAGAGTTATTGGTGTAAGCAACTGTAGCCAAGCCACTATGCCTTTTTCCATAGAGAAATTTTTGGATAAACATGCCATATGATTAATTAAATAATTTTTCAAGTCTGGTTTAGTTGACAAAGTCTTGTTGGAATGTTTTCTGTTTCTCTCTTATTTTCTAGTCTCATTAGTATATTGTGACGGTAGAAAACATTATTAATTAATTATTTCTTGATTGTAAAAAAAGAAAAGTGCTTGAATAAAATTTAGAGAAAAGTGTCTCACTTTACCATTTTCCTGTTCATTACAGTAATGGTGGCAGCCAAAATATCTATTAAGTTGTAACTCGTCAATGGGCTTAAAAATCACTTCTACCATTATTATTATTATTTTCTTGTCTCTCCTAGGGACATCAGACATCTGGTTCCAAAGATAATAGCACTAACAATTATTTGCATCATAGCCTTAGCTAACTAGATAGCTGAAAACATCTGTTATGATCTTTCAGTTTTCCTAACCTGTCCCCAGAGAGATTCTGATGACTGAAATACTCCTTTCCGTTCCTCTCTGCAATAATCATCTTTACAAAATACAAATTACGTGATGCTTAAGAATATTTGCTTTTGATTTCATTTAAAATTGAGGATAGAGGGTGAACCAAAATTACTTAATAAGAATATATTTCCCGAAGAATGTGCCACATTTTTTCTAATTCATTAACTTATATATATATATAAAAGTACTAATATATCACAGCCTTATCATGACACTGCCCTTGGGATCTATGACACTGTTTAAGTAAAAATTACCCTGGGATGCAGAAATATAGACATTCAGAACTGAAACAAATTTCTGTGACCATTGGGTCTATTTCATCTCTTAAATAGATATTCCACTATACTACCTGCTATCTCACATAAAAGCTTTTCCACCATGGGCTAACTCTAATATTTTGGAAGATTAAAAAATATTAGAAGTAATTAAAAATAATCACAAATTATTCAATGAGCACCTAATTTGTGCTTACTAGCATTCCAGCTAGCTACCTATTTTTGCATTTAATTAACACAATTCTGTTGAGGAAAATATTGGCCATCAACACCATATACAATACTTTTACAATGTGAGGCCTATGTAGTACTTACTCTGGTTCTCATCTCCAAAATCTTAGTCACTTTACTTCTCTAGGTCCCCAGAAGAGAGCTATTTCTCCTCCTCTTAGAGACTAGGGATAAACCTGAGAGTCTGGGATTTTTAAAAAAATGTTAAAGAACTACATTGAGTTCTTTTTGATTTCTCTGAAATTGTTATGAAATAATTCTTTCTTTTAAACTATATCAATTAAAATTATCAGAATATACTATTTCCCCTTAATATTAAAATATTTTTAATTTTTATTTAATTAATTTAGAATATTTTTCCATGGTTACATGATTCATGTTCTTTCCCACTCTTTCTCCCTACCCCCTCCTGGAGCCTATGCCAATTCCACTGGGTTTTACATTTATCATTGTTCAAAACCTATTTCCATATTATTACTATTTGCAATAGAGTGATCTTTTAAAATCAACAACCCCAATCATATCCCCATTGAACTATGCGATCAATCATATGTTTTTCTTCTGAATTTCTACTCTCATAGGTCTTTCTCTGGATGTGGATACCATTCCTTCTCATAAGTTCCTCAGAATTCTTCTGGATCATTGCATTGCTGGCTAGTAAAGAAGTCCATTACATTGATTGTGCCACACATTGGTCTCTGTGTAAAACGTTCTCTTTGTTCTGTTTCTTTCACTCTGCATCAATTCCTGGAGGTCTTTCCAGTTCACATGGAATTCCTCCAGTTCATTATTCCTTTGAGCGCAACAGTATTCCATCACCATCAGATACCACAATTTGTTCAACCATTCCCCAACTAAGGGACAGCCCCTCATTTTCTAATTTTTTGCCACTACAAAAAGTACAGCTATGAATATTTTTGTTCAAGTATTTTCCCTTATTATCTCTTTGGGGTACAAACTCAGCAGTGGTATGGCTGGATCAAAGGGCAGACAGTCTTTTAAAGTCCTTTACGCATATTTCCAAATTGACTTCTAGAATGGTTGGGTCAATTTACAAATCCAGCAGCAATATTTTAGTGTTCCAATTTTGCCACATCCCCTCCAACATTTATTACTTTTATTTGCTATTATATTGGCCAATCTGCTAGGTGTCAGGCAGTACCTCAGAGTTGTTTTGTTTTGCATTTCTCTAATTATGAGAGATTCAAAACACTTTTTCATGTGATTATGGATAGTTTTGATTTCTTTATCTGAAAAATGCCTATTCACGCCCCTTGACCATTTATCAATTGGGGAATGGCTTGATTTTTTTTTGTACAATTAATTTAGCTCCTCATAAATTAGAGAAATTAGACTTTTGTCAGAGGTTTTTGTTATAAAGATTTTTCCCCAGTTTCTTGCTTCTCTTCCAATTTGGGTTTCGCTGGTTTTGTTAGCACAAAAACTTTGTAATTTAATGTAATTGAAATAATTCATTTTACATTTTGTAATATTCTCTATCTCTTTCTTGGTCTTAAATTCTTTCCTTTCCCATAGATCTGACAGGTATACTGTTCTTTGTTCACATAATTTACTTATAATTTCCTTCTTCATATTTAAGTCATTGTACATTCTGAATATATCTTGGTATGAAATGTGAGATGTTGTTCTAAACCTAATTTCTCCCATATGGTTTTCCAATTCTTCCAACAACTTTTTGTCAAATAGTGGGTTCTTGTCCCAAAAGCTGAGGTCTCTGGGTTTATCGAACATTAACTTACTGAGATCGTTTATCCCAAGTCTGTTTCATTAATCTACCCTTCTATCTCTTAGACAGTACCACATTGTTTTGATGACTACTGCTTTATAGTACAGTTTAAGATTCAAGTCTTATAGGCCCCCATCCTTCACTTTTTTTCATTAGTTCACTTGATATTCATTATCTTTTGTTCTTCCAAATGAAATTTGTTATATACATATATATGTACATATATTTCTAAATCTATAAAAAGTTTTTTGATAGTTTGATAGGTATGGCACTGAATAAGTAAATTAATTGGGTAGGATTGTCATTTTTATTATATTTGCTTGTCCTACACATGAATAAATAATATTTTTTCCAATTATTCAGATCTACATTTTAATTGTGTGGAAAGTTTTTAGTAGTTGTATTCATATAATTCCTGTGTTTGTCTTGGCAAATAGAATCCTCTTTATTTTATATTGTCCAGGTTGATTTTAAATGGGATTTATCTTTCTAATGATAGCTGCTGAGTTGTGTTGGAAATATATAGAAATTCTGATGATTTATGTAGGGGTTTTTTGTATCCTGAAACTTTGCTAAAGTTGTTGATTAATTACAATAGCTTATTTTGCTAAAGTTGTTGATTATTTACAATAACAGAAGGGCTAATGACTTGTCCAGATTCACACAGTTATTAAGTTTTTGTAGTTGGATCTGTACTCAAATCTTTCTGTTTCCAGGCCTAGACCTCCAGCTACTGTAATACTTACTTCTCTTTAGGCCTGTATTAAGTTGATAGATTATGAGTAACAACCAGAAACTCTATAAAGAATTCCTCTTCAACTGATAAGAACATTGTCTTTCCCCTCTTCCTGTAAGTGCAGAGGATTTTGACCCATAGAAGGGAATCATCTTCCCTCTGCCCTCTGAAGGAATCCCCTCCATGGAAAGTATCTCACTAGGCACTCCAATATCCTCATATTGAATACATTTGTGGGAGGAAGCCCATAATTCCTTTAGGAGTTCTGTCTGAAGGTGATGAGATAGTGACTTGGTCATTCAGTTATGTAATATTAATTCCACATTAAATCAGCTCTATTTTATGATAAACTTAGTATATTATGGGAAAGGCTTCATCTTCTCATCAAACAGATGGTAGGAGACACTACTGGCTAAGAGATAGAAGGGTAGATCAATGAAACAGACTTGGGATAAATGATTTCAGTAAGTTAGTGGTCGATAAACCCAGAGACCTCAGGATTTGGGACAAAAACTCACTATTTGACAAAAAGTTGTTGGAAGAATTGGAAAACGGTATTGGAGAAATTAGGTTTAGAACAACATCTCACATTTCATACCAAGATACCTAAGGATGTTATGATAACTATGATAAAAGCAATGCCTTTTCTTAGTAGTCTGAAAAATATATTTTGTAAATATTTTAGGGTGAAAGAATTGGAAAAAAGAAGGCAAATTAAATCTTTAGTTTAGAGGTAAAAAGGAAGGACCTGAACTATTATAATGGCTATCATATTGTAAGAGGGAAGAAAGTTTAAGGCACTTACCCAAGTCCTTATGGGTAGTAAGGAACTTGGTATTTAAACATACATGATTTTAAACTGTACGATTATTCCTCACAAACTCATTTCAAAAACATCGAAAATGAAGACTAAAAATAGTTTGGTGACTAGAAATGAGGAAGAGCAAAGTCAAAAATTGCTGCAAAATTTTTAGCCTGGAAATATGGGACAAGGATATTTGAATTAAGACTTCAATTTGGAAGATACTGAATTTGGTTGATTGGTGGGGCATCATATTGAAAAAATTCAGTAGATAGAAAAAAGATACTATTTCTGGAGATCCAGAGAAATATTAGAACTTAAGAGAGATTTAAGAGAATAGTTAAAAACACAATGAAAAATAAAATCTTTAGAGACAGTTAAAATACTAGTTACTTCATTAAGTCATCCTCATAATTGTGATCTAGGAAGGACATGTTTATACTATATCATGAATAGTTTTATAATGAATATTAACTGTTTTATTAAAATGGTTACATTAAAAAGGAACTCAATATTTAAAGTCAAATAAACCAGGCTATACTATACACCTATAATTACTAATGAACCTCATGAATTAACATGATATAAGATTCAGAGTCAGATAATAATTCAGAGCTACAGTTTAATATACATATGTATGTTTTGTTTAGTCAAATATTATTTTTAAATTCAATAAATATAGGAATTACTGATTTGTCACATATACAGGTAAATATACATATAGATATAACTTTATATGCAACATTTTATCTGTATTTCCTAACCTCTATCTACCTTTCCTAATTATTATTTTTTTAATATTACAGAGCTAAGAGATTTGGGAGAAGTTCCTTTTATAAATGTTCTCCAAGTTCAACAAGCTTGTGAGCTTAGGTGAATATAATTGAGCTCAGGAGAATATTTAAAAGAACAAGAGAAAATTAGGGCAGTAAGAAAACATGTGATTTTCTAATTATATTGTAGATTTTTCCCTTACATGAATTCCTTCCCCAATCCATTCTAAGTTATTGAACACGACCACATGGTTTTCGAATGCAGCAAGACTGAAATAACCTCAAGTTTACGTAGAACTTGGGCATTTGATTTGATGCTTGTTTGGCAGCTGAGATTTAGGAGGTTAATAAGTAGATGCTATACACAAAGAAATCTATTTTCAATAGAAATTTATATTTATAATTCATCAATTTTTGCAGGTGGACATAGGGAAAGGGACCTCAAATAGAACAATTTTATCAATCCAAAATACTGGACAGAGAAATTAATTTTCAGAATAATGTGGCATTGTAGCCAAGATGATGTATATAATATATATTACCAAGTTTATGCCTTGATCTTGATAATATTTTTAACCTCTGTCTTGCTATTACTCCATAAGGGACACTGACTATTCATCTATCCTGCTGGTGAATCCTTTTTAACATTTATATATTTCCTTGATTAAATTATGAGCTTTCTCAAGAGCAAAAATCGTCCCACTTTTCTATTTGTATTTTTAATGTTTAGTGGTGTGATTTGCACATTTTAAGCACTTAATTATCTTTCATTCAATTCATTTTACTAAAATGAATTAGACAATTGCTAAAGAGCATTAGACACATCTGAATTCCAAAAATCTATTTAGAACTATCATAAGGAATCTATCTAACTAATTTGAAACAAGTATACTTTTTTTTCCCCTGTGAGTACAGTTTTAAAAAAAAACTAGATTAGAATCATTAGTTGCAGCCCAGCAGGACAAATACCTCAAGAAAGGAAGGAAAGAAAGTTTTTTTTGAACATTTACCATGTGACAAGATATTATCTTATTTTAGTCCACATAATAATCCTGAGTGGTCAATGTTATTATTTTTCCATTTTAGATTGGTAGGAATTGACCCATACAGAGATTAAATGACTTGACCATAGTCACAGAACTAATAAGTAACTGAGTCCAGATCTGAATTCAGGTCTTCCTGAATCCAGGTCCAAGACTCTCTCCATTGTAAAAATACCCCCAATATGCACCAAAATATTTATTGCAGAACTTCATATAAAAGTAAAATTTATAAGCAGTATAGTTATCTATTAGTTGGAGAATGGCTATAAACATTGCGACATCTGATTCATGAACGTAATTGAGTTTGTAACAAATATAATCTATACAGAATATCACGGGAAGACATTAGAATCAGTTCAGCTTTATAGTTATCCCTTTCAAATCACAACTTAACCCATCATGGTTTCAATATATTATAGGTTGGCATGAGAAATTAAATAGGAATATTTGAGGAGTTTTGCAGAAACTGCAGATGACAGAACAAGTATAGAAATTCAGAAATGAACTTAATTGAAAATTTATAATAAGATACTGTAAAAACCTCATAAAAGAAAAGGAAAATCAGACATTCTCTGGTAGAAAGGAAAAGCCAAAAATTTTACATGGATTTTCCAGATTGAAGAGGTGCCAGACCCCTAAATTTAATATGGGGAATAGATAACTATAATCAGAACTGGAAATAATTATACATATATTAAGTAAAACTAGATTGTATCAAATAAATCTTAACAATTAAAACTAATCTGCAATAAAACAATTAAAAATTGAATGCCATGAAATTATAATTAATGAACTTTTCCACCTCCTTTTCTCAAAAATATAGACAGAAAGATAGAAAGACAAAAATGAGAACTCTTACAGTTATAAAGAATGGAAATATAAGATGTAGACAGGTAAGTATTACACGGAATAGCCTTTATTGGAAACAAATGAGATATTCACATAACTTGTTCCCAGTGGTGGAGAACTTATGATTTGACATGGTTTAATTCATACTCTGTTGATGGTAAAATTCCCTCTACTAATATTTTTAATGCAAGCTTTGAAACTTACACTAGTCTCCCAGAGTCACATGAAGCACAGAAACTTTAAACAATTTGCACATGTCCACACACCATGTAAATGTCAAAGGCAGGATTTAAATTCATGTCATCATAATGATAAAGCTGGTTCTAAATCTACTACACTATATTCTCTAAAAATTTTAGGATGGAGGGAAATGTTTTAACTGAGAAAATCGGTTAGGCTTCTTGGAATAATCAGCTCTGAGCAAATCTTTGAAGAAAGAGAATGTTTTTAATAGCCCCAAATTAGATAGATCTCATTCAAAATACAGGAGGCAACCTATGCAAATTCATGGAAATGGGAGATAGAAATTAAAAAGTAGAATTGTGTTATTATTTGAGAACTGGGGTTTATGAGGGGTTCAGGGAGGACTAGAACCTCTGATGTGAGGGTTTGATGAGCCCCTTTCAGGGCTGCTCATATTCCTATGGTGTCTATCATTCACCCAAACTTCACCTGTGACTCCAGGAAAAAGTAGCATGTGAAGAAGCCATATCCAGGCAAAGCCACCTTGGCAGAGGAGGTTAACCAGCTTGGAGGTAACCAATGGACCTCAAACCCATTGATGAGTTGGGAGTTTGTATACCTCAAGTATCTGAAGGCTTCACTTGTTAGAATGGTTGGATATGAGCAATCTGTTCCCAAATCAGGGAAGGTGACTAAAGTAAGCACTGCGGAGGTGTTAAATCTCGTTGAGACTTCAGAGAAGGCATCTTACCTTTTTGTATTGACATTGGACATCAATGACTGAAAGAAAGAGCAAGCCTGATAACTTTGCTCAACTCTGTTTCACTTTAATCTAATTCACTCGAAAGCCACTTGTGATCTCATCGGTGCTCTTAAGTAGAGTGAGAACTGTGATATACAACTGTTATACAGTGAGAACTGTAGTACAAGAATGCCTGAAATAGGGGGAATCTAGGTGGCTCAGGGGATTGATAGCCAGGCCCAGAGAGAGGAAGTCATGGATTCAAAGTGGCCTCAGACATGTCCTAGCTATGTTTCTGGGTGAATCATTTAAACTCCTAGCCCTTACTGCTCTTCTGCCTTGGAACCAATACACAGTATTAATTCTGAGATGGAAGGTAAGGGTTTACATTTTTAAAAAGAATACTTAAAGGAGAACAATGTGAAATATACTTAGAAAGGTGAATTGCAACAAGATTGTAGAAGGATAGAGGAGAGGGAAAAAATCATTTATATAGCTCACCCAAAGTCCATTCTGAAATGCTAAAAGCTTTAAAAATCTCATTTGAGAGAGAAAACGTGAAATATCAGGTTATCTTAAGCTGATATTTCACATTGTCTCTCTATCTATCTATCTATCTATATCTATATCTATATCTATATAGATATCTTCAAAGCTATTAAGAGTGATTAGATATGTGAAAATTATGGACTAATATCATTTAGTGCATCAGAAAGAATATTCCATCAGTTTAAGGATGAATAGAAGGAGATTTAAAGTAAAAAGATTAGGACTAGGTACAATTGTAAAAATGTGACTTGCTAAGTTATTGAGTAGGGGTGTTGGTATTATGAATGAAAAAGAAAAGATGGATGAACAAGTTAGTTGTTGGTCCTAAAATTGATAGAACAGGTTATTGCTATGGGTGGTAAAGGAGAAGGGAGAGTCAAAACCTCTGACATATTCAGCATGAGGGACCAGAAATAGTAATGTTAGGAAGTGGAGTGGCATTGGAAGAAAAGATGAATTCATGTTTCTTTGTTAATCTATTAGAAATAAATTGTCAATGAGATTTCAAGATAGGAATATCTAGAAGGACATTGAAGATATAAAATGAGTACACTGAGGAATGACTGGTTTTGGACATTCAAACATGGGGGTTGTAGGCATAGAGATGACCATCAAATCCATGATCAAAAATTAAGGTCAGTTAAGGTGGAAACATAAACAATAGTAAATGGTATTGACCAAAACAGTTTGGGAATAGTCCTCATACAGAAGGCAGTAGTAGAACTGTAAATCAATAAAGGAAATAAGTAGTAGGACAATGAAGGAGGAAGAGTGTTTTGGAAGCTGAGGGGATAGATAATATAGCAAAAAGTGGACGGTTAAAAATGTTAGCTCATGAACACCAGTGAAGAATAGCAGGGGTGGGGGTGAGCTATAGCTTTTAACAGTTTAACAATGATTTTTGAGAAAAGTGTGTAGATTTCTTGGATGGAATTAAAAATAAAGGAAAATTAGGTGGTTCAGAAGTATATCCAGTGAGTAGAACTTTTTTCTCCATGAATACATAATGACTTGTTTTGGTGAGGATTTGTTAAGGAAAGGGAAAAGAGAAACCTTAATAGTTTTAGGGAATCTTTTGATCAAAAGATCTTTTTTGTTTTTGTTTTTCATTTTGTTTTTGCAGAGACATTATAGGAGCATATTTATAGGCAATAAGAAAAAAATGGTCATTTGACATCAAGGATGAGAGAGGTGATTATTAGATAATTTTTAGAAGAAGATAAAAGTAGGTAAAATTGAAGACAGAAGTGAAGGAGTTTCTTTAATACAGAAAAAATTCCCATTGTCATAAAGCTAGGTTAAGGCAAGAAAGGGACCTTACCCCAACCCTCCATGCATGAAGTAGGTAGGAGATGAGTTGGGACATCTAAACAGATTTTCTTTATGTTTTCACGAAAATAAAATGAGAGATGAGGTTGCATAGAAAGTTAAGAATTTAAAATCTGAGAACTAGGAGGATAAACCATAGCAATTATCTATTTCAACTCTTTTACTATAGAAATAAAACATTCCCAAGAGTTTAAGTAACATGTTCAAAGTCATACAATTAGTGGCAGAGCTAGTACTATTGCCTAGAGTATTTTCACTGACAATGAAGTTCACTCTCTTGCTTATACCACAATGCTATTTTTAAAAAAAATCTGCAATGAATATTTCATTCTTTAAAGCAACCTTACTGTTATCCATATGAACTGTCCTGAACTCACATAGCATCATAAAAATGGTCCTGATAATAATAAGCTATGTATATGCTAGCTATCCTCGACAGAAATAAAATTGCTGCCACAAAGGTTTACTTTTCTATTTCAAAATATTTCTGAATTTAATAAATGAAAGTCTATTGTCAGCTGTGCTTATCAATGGACTCAAAAGGTGAGATATTTACAATGTCATAAAGATAGTAAACATATATACGTATATAGATACATTTATTTTCATTAAAATTGTTTTCCTGTTTCATAAAACTTACCACTTCAATATTCACATTTTATGAAATCAATTAAATTTTCCTCATTAAGTACATTGCCATAAGCACTACGAATAGTTCCACCTGGCTATAGCAATAATTGTGCTCTCTGTAGGGAACACCTATGTTAAATGTTTTAACAAGAAAGTAGTTTTACTTATAAAAAGTGTCTTATTATTCAGTTAGTTCCTCTTTTCCCCAAACTTGTTTCCAGTTTGAATCTGGGGAATATATTCTTGGTAAAAGCTCACTGGCCCCCATGGGTCAGGATTTCTGGAATTCCTGAACTTTTAAATTATTTTCTGTATCCACAAGGCAGAAGCATTATAAAAGGAGGTTAACAAAGATGTGAAAGAGGGGAAGGGAAAGTTATGAATGTTTTTTCATATAGACAGATCATTAAGTTGTAGTTAATAGAATGATAGATTTCAAGTAAGAAGAGAGACCTAGATTCAAATGTGACTTGATAGATGCATGAGTGACGATGAGGAAATCACAAGAGCAATAAGCACCTGATCAGAGGTGCTATCCGTACCAAAGAGTTTTGTAAGAAAAAAAACAACAACATTAAGATCATAGACCAAAAGCTCAACAAGGATGTCAGTGATCAACTACTTCGATTCCACCACTTTACATATGAGAAAACTGAGAGCCAGGAAGCCTAGATGCCTCACCTACATTCAAATAGGATGTAAGTTTAAGCATCAGTGCAGAGACCTAAGTCCTGTGGCTCAAGAGGCAGCGGTCCTTCCACTTTATTTCTCTGTTACCCCCAAAGTACTATACACTTGTGATTGGTGTTTTGCAGAGAAAACTGGCTACAGAGTCAGAAAAAGCCGAGTTGGAAGCAGCTAATCATGGTTCTGACTTTGGGCATTTATTTGTATTCTCTGAAGGATTTAGTAAGGGGTCTCTTTGACTAGGAGGAAGAGCGTTGTAGTGACTGGAGCTGGCTGGCCTCACAGGTAGGAAAACCCAGGTTGAATTCTTGCTTTTGACACATACTGAGCACAAGATTCAGGGTTAAGCCCAAGGAAATTTCAGTACTCTAGGCCTCTCTCTAATATTATAAATTGTAGAGAAAAGACCCCATTACATTGGCAGATGGAATTTCCCTGCCTGGGACTTGCCTATATGAATAAAAGCAGAGGTTCATCCCTGTCTGTAAGAGTAATTCCATAAGAGGGGAACCTGTAAAACTGTGAGATATGAAAGAAAAAAAGGTCTGCATATGTATGTGTGGGTATGTATGCATATGTGTTTATATGTAATGATCAGAATGCTGCTTAGGAAATTCAATGATAATGTCTTAGAAGTCTTGAATAATGACATGATATTTTTTTCGTAAAAAATTATAGAAAGATTGATTGTATAAAGAATTACTTTGAAACATGAGGATTTTCAATATTGCCTTTTCAAATTTTTATTTTCATTTTTAAATAATAGAGGTGACACAATGAAAAGCAATGTTTATAATACTATGCAGAAATAATTGAAATGATAAATTAAAGCTAAAATTCTTGTTTTATATATGGAAAATCCAGAGACCTTTTTCTCCTATTCTCCATAGAAAGATACTGAATACTGTCATATTATATGTTACATTAAAATAACACTTCAAAACTTTCAAAGTATATTCACATCATAAAATATCAAAGTATTATCCAGATGGAAAAAATAGGGCTTAAGAAGATTATATCAGCATAAGTAAGAAATGGTTAAATTAGAGCACAAACATTAATTTCCCGATTATTAGAGCAATATTCTTTTAATCTGGGAGCAGTAAACTCAGAATTGCCTTCTGAACAGAAATTAAACTGGAGCAGAGAAATAC
Source organism: Gracilinanus agilis (assembly GCF_016433145.1). Lineage (NCBI taxonomy): Eukaryota > Metazoa > Chordata > Mammalia > Didelphimorphia > Didelphidae > Gracilinanus > Gracilinanus agilis. Next base: position 84,779,601 of record NC_058133.1, on the reverse strand, counting down.
ATACATACACACATGTAGACATGCATGCAGACATGTATTTATGTATGTATATGTATGTATGTGTTCATATTTTTAAAGCCTGGACTATTTGTTTAAACTCTTTTGATACTAGTAGAACTCTAGGACAGAAGATCACAGGCTAGGCAATTGGGGTTAAGTGACTTTCCCAGGATTGCACAGCTAGGAGTGTAGCCAGATCTGAACCCATGTCCTCCCAACTACATGCCTGGCACTCTGTCCATTGTACATGTTAGCTATCAAATGATGTAGCAGAAGAAATAGTTGTAGGAAAGATCAACTAGAAAATTATCAATTTGATCACACTTATTGATGAAGATAACTTTGAAAAGTCAAAAACTAATAGTATAAAGTCAAATATCTCCAAATTTCTCTTGTGTGATTCCTGGACATCCTTAGACCAAACCTGAAATCTCTTAACCCTTATACACATGGAGTAGTCATAATTCTCATGACTTGCACAAGTGTATTTTAAGGTAAAAATTATTTTCATTAAGTTCCTCAAAGACATATTTCATTCTTTTGTAACCACATTATGGAATTTAGAGTTAGGATTTGGATCTTTTCAATTCTATACATTTGTGTTTTAGTGTTGGTTTTTTTCTTTGCACAGAAACTAAAAAAAATTATAAAAAACAAATACTAGGTCTAGAAATGTAATTTTTCATTTGAAAATGTTTTCCATTCTAATTACTCAAAAACATGTGATTGAGTATATACCAAGAGTAATGTCATCTACTAAGCTTTGTAAAAGCTATTTAAAATAAGATGCAATATCTTTCCTTAAAGAAATTACACTCTAATATTATTGATAATATAGTCATATGTAACACATACAGCCACAGCGAATCCTCTAACTTCCTGTCTCTTCTTCTGTCTTTGTGTCTGCCTCTGTCCATCTGTCTGTGTGTGTGTGTGTGTGTGTGTGTGTATAAATATAGATATATTGTTAATTGGTTGGTTAGTTAGTGAAGTAAAATTGTCAGGAGTTCATATGAGGAAAAGATTACATTATCTTTTGGACACCTGAAATTGATTTGCTATATTTTATCACTGAAACCCTTAAACCTAACTATCTTCCCTCATTACCACTATATGGATAAGTGAATGAAGACCAGGAGGGTTAATCCCTTCCTGAGAAGCAAATGGCCTTGGTTAATTACAATACTAAACCCCAAAGGGCTAAGACTCACCGTAATGTGTAAGAGCTATAAAAAGTCATTGATGACTTTTATAGAGCTGCTATGAAGTTTTACAATGTAGAAGAACAATTATAAAGCATTTGCATAGGAAAGCATGAAGGACACTGTTATCTATCAAATCATTATGATTGTTTAATGCCATAATACCTTCAACTCTTATCTTTAGTTTTTCCTACTGTGATGCCCTTTTCATGGGAATCAACAATTCCATTATTTCAAAGCTGGTCTTGGTTACTGTCACAATTTGTGATTTAACAGCTGAATGATGTAATGTTTCTTTTTGATCAGTTAAAGATCAAATCTGTCTTGTGGTATCTCAAAATTGACCATTCATTAAACAAACAAACAAAAAAACCCTATATCACTTAGAGTAGCTGGAATGCTGCTGCAATGAAACAAGTTTCTGTTCTTCTGTCATTAGGAAAAAAAACTATTGGGTTTTGGTTGGAAAAAGCCAGTCCAATCATCTAAATGACTTGATGCAGTCCACCTATTTCTCTTTTCAATGAGTTAAATTGGTATTCCAAATCCAAACATACTCTATATGCTTAATGAACAATCTAATGAGGGAATTTAAGGGGTTTAAATAAACTAGACTAGAGTTATAACCCTTTTGTTTTCTCTGATGTTCTAGTACAGTGATGGCAAACCTTTTAAAGATGGAGTGCCGGGCCCTGCCTCCATCCCACCCCCTAGACCAAGTGCCATGCCCCGTCCCCCCACTGGGTGCCAGGCTTGCCCTGTCCCTCTCCTTACCTCACACAGGAGAGAGAAGCAAAGCTCCCATCAAGCTGCTGGGCTGAGGGGCCAGGGAAGTAAGGAATGTCCTGAGCTAGTATAGAGAAGGGGTAGAGGAGTGGCCCGAGCACTCTGCCATCTTTGGCACCCAAGCCATAGGTTTGCTATCACTGTCCTAGTACTTAAATTTTTATCTTATTAACATCAGGAAATCAAGAAATACTTTTTGCAGCCAAAGTCAAATGATGATAAACTAGATATGTCCCCAAATCCCCAAACTATCATTATTAAACATTGAAGTGCCAACTTTATGCTAGGCACTGTACTACACACTGGAAAAAATACTTAATTATTCTACATAAGATCTTAAGTCATCTGGCATCCAACCATACCACACACATTCGCTGTAGATGGTATGGGAGGAAAAATAACCCATTTCACCTGCTACATGCCAGCCTCTGTGATTAGTGCTAGAGATATATAGAAAAACAAACAAACAAACAAACAAAAAACAGGATTCCAGGTTAAGATGGTGGCAGAGTAAAAAGCAGCTGCTCAACCTCTCCTAACCGAACCATAAAGGACTCCTCAAGAGGACATAAAAACAAATCCAGATGAACAAAGGGACCCCACAGCAGGGTGCGGCATTGAAGGTAAGTGGAATTGGGGCATTTCTACTCTATAAAAGGGTGAAACAGCTCTCACTAGAGCACAAGCTGAGGAAGCCCCTCCCCCACCCCCACACCGCATACAGTGCCAAGGCCAGCTCACAAGAGTTAAAGCAGGTTTGAGGCACCCATTAAATCACTGGCAGCTCCAGGGTCTGTTCCTGAGAGCAGCAAGACTTGGGACCCCAAGAGGCTAAAGAATGCACACAGACTTTGAATATAGATCTTGAGCGCTGGAGTGGGTGAAGGCATTGACTTTGGCATGGAAAAGGATCTTGAGTGCAGGCTTGGACCTGTAGTGGGGACCCTGTGCAGATGGGAGCACGGCTGTGGAAGAAGCTCCCTGAGACTGTTGAAGGAGCCTCGGGCAGAGGGGCAGACCAGGGACAACCAGGAGGCTTGACCCCAAGAACAACAAGACCTGAGACCTCAGGAGCCAAGAGAGCTCAGACAGACCCTGTGAGTGAAGATAAGGCTGAGAAGGCACTGGGCTAACAATGGCAAGCCAAAATTGGAACCCCAGAAGAGAAAGATCATCAAGAAGAAATCTGTAATACTCAACAACTTTTACACAAAGAAAATCCAGACAACAGAGCAAATAGCAGAGGAGAACAAACAAGTAATCATATCCAAACCTTCCCAAAATAATGAAAACTGGTCAAAAGCTATTGAAGATTTCAAATCAGAGATGATGAGAAAGATGGAAGAGATCTGGCAAGAAAATAACAGTTTAAAAGGCAGAATTTTGCAATTGGAAAGTGAGGCTCAGAAATCAAATTAACTGATAAGCAAATTGAACACCAGATTGAAAAGGAAAACCAAAAGATTATAGCCAAAAACCAGTCCCTAAAGGCTAAAATTGAGCAATTAGAAGCCAATGATCTCTCAAGACAGCAAGAACAAAGGAAACAAAGTCAAAAGACTGATAAAATAGAAGGAAACATGAAATATCTCAATGAGAAAGTGACAGACCAAGAAAACCGGTCTAGAAGAGACAATCTGAGAATCATTGGTCTCCCTGAAAAAGCAGAAATTAATAGAAACGTGGACTCCATACTAAAAGAAATTATTCAGCAAAATTGCCCTGAAGTTCTACAACAAGAGGGCAATATAAACATTGAAAGGATCCATAAATCACCCTCTACACTAGACCCAGAAAAGATAACCCCCAGGAATATAATAGCCACATTCAAGAGCTTCCAAGTAAAAGAAAAAAATCTTACAAGAAGCCAGAAAGTGACAATTCAAATATCAAGGAGCACCAATCAGGATCACACAGGATCTGGCAGCCTCCACGCTAAAAGACCTCAAGGCTTGGAATATGATTTTCAGAAAGGCAACAGAACTGGGTCTACAACCACAGATCAACTACCCATCAAAAGTGACTATATACTTCCAAGGGAAAGTATAGGCATTCAACAAAATTGAAGATTTCCAAGTATTTGCACAGAGAATACCAGGACTAATTGGAAAGTTTTATATCCAACCACAAAAATCAAGAGAAACATGAAAAGAAATAATCAACTAGAGGAATTCCAGGTCAACTGGAAAGACCTCCAGGAATTGATGCAGAGTAAAAGGAGCAGAACCAGAAGAACACTGTACACAGAGACTGATATACTGTGGTAAAATAGAATGTAATGGACTTCTGTACCAGCAGCACTGCAATGACCCAGGACAGCTCTGAGGGTTTTATGGTAAAGAACGCTACCCACATTCAGAGGAAGAACTGCAGGAGAGGAAACATATAAGAAAAACAACTGCTTGAACACATGGGTTGAGGAGGACATGATTGGGGATGTAGACTTGAAACTACCACACCAATGCAACTCTCAACAATTTGGAAATAGGTCTTGATCAAGGACACATGTTAAAACCAGTAGAAATGTGCATCGGCCATGGGTGGGGGGAGAGTGGGGGGTGAAGGGGAAAGTAGGAGCATGAATTATGTAACCATGTTAAAATGAATATTAATAAATGTTTAAAAACAACAACAACAGCAAACAATGAAAACCATATAATTACTGGCCTCAAGGAGATTACAATACAGTGTGACATGACCTGCTTAACAAATTACTTGTGGGTCTACGAACCTGAATGAGAGAAATGATTGAGGGTTACAGGAGGGTCAAACTGACAGACTGACCTACAGACATGCAGAGCCCTCTTGCTGATCAGTGACAAAGTTTAATGATTTGGGGTACATACTTTATATGGAAAATGAGGTAGACTAAGGGATTAGGTAAACCTTTGGCAGAGACAATGGTGAGTGATGATTTATAAGACAGAAACAATGGATGTAGATTACCTCAGTGACTCTAAACAGTTTCCTATAAGACAGTGATTCCCAAAGTGGTGGCGCCACCGCCGCCTGGTGGGTGCTGCAGTGATCCAGGGGGGCAGTGATGGCCACACGTGCATTTATCTTTTCTATTAATTGCTATTAAAATTTTTAAAAATTTAATTTCCAGGGCACTAAGTACTTTTGGGAACCACTGCATAAGATAATGAATCACAGATAAATATGTAGCCATTTAGTCCAGATTCTCAGGGAAATGTTTGCTTTGGTGAGTTTGTCTAGAACAGCTAGTTATTACCAAGTACATCAGGGAGGGGTGGAAAGGAGGCATTCTGGGGCCTCATGGGCGGGGAGCTTCTGGCCAGACCATGGCTTCAATTTTACTGGAGTTACTCTCACTCCTGGGGATTGCAATAGTGGTGGAAGTCAACCCACAAAAAGATGCTAGCAAGTGTTAGGGGGAAAGAAGAAAGTTCTCAACTGGAAGCTAAAATATCATTCAGAGAAGACGCAAAGGAATGTAAGGAGGAAGGAAATGATGCAGTGTCTGAGGTGAGAACTCATTGAATGGAGATTTAGAGTTCATATCCATTATCCTATGATCATAGAGACAAAACAGGAAAAAGGTAATAGAATTAGTGAAGAAAATGAGGAAAAATCCTTATTCATATATGTACACATATATGTCATATATATTTATATATATCTATGTACAGTAACTTAAAGGTAGAAGAAAGGGTGAATTTAATTTTCAATGAATGCTCCTTATACTTCCATAGACTGTTTTCTTCAGTAGATTTTATCTTTCAGAGTACTTGTTTTGAGTTCCCTTTTCTAAAGTTACTGTTGCTTTGTAGATATTGTTGAATCTTCCTATTTTTTCTCTTATATCTTACTCTCAGAAGTTTAGAAACTTGGATGAGATAGACATGATAGAAATAAATGATAGGATTTTATTCTGTATTTGTTTTTGATATTATGATAATAGTCATAGTAACAAAAACAATAATAACAATGATATTTACTATTACTTGCTGTTACATTCACTATTTTTCAGTGTTGTTCCTTGTTCAAATCAATTCAAGTAATAATTACACTAATTGACCTTAGACATTTCAGAGGTTCCATAACCAAACCAAAAATGTCCCAGAATTTATAAGTATAGGTGTGCTAATCTTTTATGATGTGTTTTTATTGCTCTGTATTGTACTAGCTGTAAAATTTTTTTTCCACAAGTTTTTAAAAGTTTAACATAGTCCATAAATATCTTTCCTCATATTCCTCAGGTATGAGAAAGTGTGAATCATTATGTAACAACTTTGGGTAGTAGTGCATATGTTATATTATTTTTGATATATTCTTTAGCTAAAAACATTCCTGAGAAGTTATTATCTATGTACCTATCTATAAGTATATGCATATACTTATATATATATATATGTTGACATCAACGTATATATCTTATTCTATGTATTAGTAAATATGTATATCATATAAATGTTTCTTGTAGTTGAATAAAATTTTGCATGCAAGCTCATATTTACCTCTATAATCTCACTGAAGAATCTATGCTACAATTTCAATAATGTACAAAAAAGGAGGGATGAAATATATTCTATCCTCTTCCCACTTTATTATTTCATTTTCCATTTCCCTATACTTATAGATTGTGAGTGCCATGAGGACAGAGATTGTCTGTTACCTGTTTTTTGCACCTGCATTGCTAAGGACAGTTTCTGGCACGTAGTAGGCATATACCAATTTAATTTTTTTTCAATGATTCTTGAATATTTAATATGAAATCTATTGAAATGTCTTTAATTTTATAATGAAGTAATATTAACATCAATAAATTGCCTTATATCCAAGCGATATATGGTGCCAGGACCATTTCTACCTTGACTCTTATCAAATACAAAGATGAGAAGAATGAGAAATAATGATAATAACAAAACAACTGACAGTTACATTTGATATGTTTTAAATGTTTAGAAGCTTTCACATTCATTATCTCATTGGCATCAGAGTGCCTCTGTTCCTTGAGAGCACAGATTATTTCATGTTATCTTTTGGGTCTCTAATATGTAGATCAATGTCTTACATATGATATGCTTAATGAATTTAATTAGGTTATAACTAAACTCAGACATATACTATATTATTCATTATACTGAGATTATGAAATAAAAATTGACAAATTATAGCTATATTTCTCATAGCCTTCATAACAATTTGAGTTATTTTTAGAGTAAGTACAGTAAAATATCCTTACTAAACTTCTTAATAATATTTTCATCTCCAATAATTCTGAGACATATTTTGTACTCAAGCTTCACATTTTATAATTTGTAAATTCTGACAAGAATAAATAATGTTCCCTTTCCAACTCACAGATGTTCTCGCAAATGGGAATAGGACTTGAATGGTTTATCTACTTATATTACTTTATTATTACATAATTAAAATATGCCTGACAGCTGGTTGACAATGAGTTGTTTTAGATAAAAAAATTGATCAAGTATGGAAAATTCAGCTTGTATTACATATGTAGCTCCATGAAGTCTGTTACTACAATTTTGAACTTCCTTTTAGCTACACAATGTCTTTTGCCAATTAATTTAATTTCTTATGTCTGTAATGCCTCTTCTCAACCTACGTGTGTGATGCTTTCTTTTATATCTTGTAATGCAACTCTCTCTATCCTCTTCTGTTGCTTTGTGAAATAATATCTTGTAATAATCTCCTAGAAGTTCTATCAGTCATATTCCACGTACTAGGGAAGAATACATTAACCTTTCTAAGGTGACTACACTTTAATTTAGAAACTGATTCTAAAATTTGACTAGTAAACCAGAAAAAAAGCTCATAGAAAGGCAGCACTTGAACAGACAGAAGTTTGTCAAATGGCATTAGAACGATTATTTGAGGTAAGGGAAATTGAAGGACTGGTCTTAAAAATAACAAGTGGCATCATGGGGGGACTAGTAGTTAAGTAGATAAGACAGATTTAGACCAATTCATGGAGGGCATAGAATGTGAGAAAATCATGGATATTAAATAGTAGAGATCCAAAAACAAAAGGAAAATGTTCCCCTGCCTCAAGCAAAGAGCATCTTAATGGAGGACATCATTAATGTACATTTGGTATGCAAATATACATAGCCTTACACATGTATATGCCATTTTTATGTATGTATGTCTGTGTGTATATATACATATAGATGTGTGTTTGAGAAAGAGAGACAGAAAGAATACAAAGTTGGTGCTAACAGGAGAAAGAAAATCTTTTAGGATAAGAATTTGAGATGATTTTTAAAGATGGTAGATTAAAGTTAGAGATTTGCACAGAAACAATAATGAAGAAATAAAAAAGCATAAATATATCATTCAAATTGTATTAATTGGAAAATCATTTTTGATTCATTGGAGGATAGAGCCAGGGCTGAAATGATGCATCTGATAGAATCTCTCTATTTCCAATAAGTCTTTATATCACTTAACACTACGTAGAGCAACATATATTCCCCCAAAGGACATAATTATTGGCAGGTTCCATATTTGTTGCATGTTTTTAATACATGCATTGATGTAATGAACATCAGAATATAATGAACATCAGAAACTACTTATGGATCAAAGGTTCAAAAATATGGAGTGACTAGAAGTAAGAGACTTGGCAGCTAGCTCTGATAGGAAGTCTTCTCAGAAAATAAATTTATCAGAAAAGGACAAGAGGATTTGAGCTATTTTACTAAGAAAGCAACATCTAGATTAATTACTGGAAAAGAAGCAGCCCTCATTTCCCAGTCTAAATTAGTTCAACTTCATATATATTCAATATTGATAGCTTATAAGTTAAAATATGGTTTTATTTAATATATATTAGATATTTAATTTACAACAATTCTAAGGATTCTAATGTTAAAATTAGAACTATAGCTAAATAAAATTTCATATATAGACAAATTATTTTCATGGCTGGTTTATGTGTGTTTTTATAATTCATAAGAAAAAATTATATACATATATCTAGACATGAATTAATATTTTATAATGAATCTGGATGCAAGGGATAAAGTAATAGGGTTTAAAATATAATGTGAATGAAATATGAATGTGAATTTTTCCTTACTACTCCAATATCTCCAAATGTTAATTTAAGTTCATCATTGTGTAATATTTTCCTTTCTTTTTTAAAATTGATGTCTTCACTTTCTTAGTATTCCACTAAGTATTCAATTAGAAGTCATGAATTATTTAAATGAATATGAATCAATGAATATCACTTATTTAAGATCATCTTTGTTAATCATATAATTATTTTTGTTATTTTAGATATGAAGAAAAACTGTATCTTTGAAAGCTGTTAAAATTATTAGTGATCAGGATTGAGGGTATAAAATACAGTAGAGGCAGAGGGGAAACTCCCTTATTCTTTTCTAATTCTATCTACTTGGCTCATTTCAATACTACACTAACCCCAGGGAGCAAATTACATTCAACTCAATAAGCATGATTTGATCATGTAACTCTTAATTGGACCAAAAAGAATTGGTTGAATGTAGATTCTTTTTAAGAGAGTACTTTGCCTAACAGAGGTATTAGATGAATTTGGGGTATCATGTTTAAATTTTTTTTGTACAACAGAACATCAGTTTCTCTTTTTTATATCAATGTTTATGTTTCTGTGGGGAGTAGTTTGGTGTAAATAAGTGTGAATTTCCATAATTTTAAATAATTACAGAACTTGAATTGTCAGGAAAAGAAGTTCAATGTTTTTCTTATTAGGAAACAGGGAACTATTGAATCTTTTTGCGCTCTGAAGTAATAAAAAGGAGAACTGGCCATGAAGAAAATAATTCAAAAGAAGAAACCAACATTAATTCATAAATACCTTATGTAAGAATGCATTGCAAGCCCTGGCATTTTTGAACTTTGGCAGTTAGAACGTTGAGGAAGCAGACCCAGTAACCATTGAAGGAGAGCAAAGACTTCTGGGATTGAAAAGCCAGAAGGAGCAGCTTTTGAGTGGAGCTTTTTTTTTTTTTTTTTTTTTTTTGAGCTTTTTCTGGGTGGTGGTTGACAATTGGCAGTAAGACTCTCAGAAGTGAGCTTTGGAGGTTTTTTCCAGACATTCAAAGAGGACCAGAATTTTCTCCTAAAACATCTTTATTTCTGAGGTTCATTGACAACCAGCAACAGCAGCAACAAAGTTGGAGGGTGTCTGGACTTCTTTTGGGGAGCCAATCCCCAGCCCCACTTGTCTTGGGCATTGCCCAGCAGTATCCCTCTGTGTCTAATAGCAATCGTAGCTTTAGAGAAAATACAATAGTGGGCATGTGAAAGTGAATCTGTGTTGGGGGAATACTGGGATCAGATCTTGGGGTCTGAATCTCAGTGAGTACCTGGCTTAGGGAATTAGCCTGCATCCCCTTTCCTATGAACCCCATTCCCATTCCTTCTGCTATCAGTTCCTGAAACGAACCCTCAAGTTTTATCAAGTCAGATCCTTGTGTGCCCTACTGGCGGGAGGCATAGAGTAAGGGTTAGAGAAGGGAGGTAGGCTGAGCTTCATTTTAAGCCTGACCCCCCCTGCTGTAAGTAAGAGGAAAGTTTCTGTGTAACCCCATTGGCGCCAACATCCTATCTGGGTTCCATTCATTTCTCCTTGAGGGCACCTCATTCCTTTAGCCCCTCCACTCCGGCACAACCTATCCCCCGTTTCCCCTCAGGGAACCCCAATGTCTCCCAGTAATTAGGGGTGGCTGTGAGGGAGGAGAGCTCATTACACACCTTACTAGTGGTTTCCCAACTACACCCCAATCCTCCTAATCACCCCCCTTCTTACAAGTGGTGAATCAAGAGCTAAGGACCAAGAGAAAAAGCAAATTTAATGAGAAAACCTATTAGAGATATAGACAGCAGTCATCTTGGGTGGGGCTCAGTACCGGAACCTTCAAGAGACAAACATCTCTCGAGAAGCAGCTTTAGCAGACCTTGTTAACGGAGCAGTCATCCTCACAAGCCTAACAATGGAATGGGCAGTGGGCTGAACTCTCTTTGTCCTGATTAGTTGTTCCTTAATGTTGTACTCCTTCTGCAGCATGGTTTATGGGTTGTGGATGGAATCCATCCCTCACTGCTTATTACAATTGATTCATTCTGTGGACACATACCAATGGCTAAAGCTAGAGGTAGAAAGGGTTTGTGCTTTCCTACCTACCACCCTGGCTGTGATTGCCTCTTTCCTATAGTTTGACTGGATATTAAAGAAGTTAGTGGGGAAAATCTTAAGGCACAAGTCTGAAGAAAAAGTAACCTTGACCACTCTGAAGGAAGAATTAGCCAACATGATAGAATTAGAAATTGGGAAACACTTGAAAGGGGATAAAGCATGAGAGGCAGAGGCAGTGAGGTGAAGACAGAGGGCGTAAGCCAGCAGGGGCCAAGACAAATTCCAAACCCAAAGACAAAGTAGCAGGAACAGAAGTAGCTAGCCCCATTTTACCCCTCCAGGACCGTACAATTTTACAAGGAGATGCTGGGATTGTCCACATAAAGACCCAGAAGCCCTTCTCTAGTGGAGACTTAGATAGCCTGAAAAAATGAATGCCCGATTGGTATCAAAATCCCCACATCAGTAAAGGAATTTAAACACTCCATTAGACTTTAGGATCCCTCGTTTAGGGACATTGAGATCTTTTTAGTGGAGTTTTTTACTCCAACACAGGCCAAATAATTTGTTCAAGAGACTGGGGATAATGATACCTTGACATCATGGCTGATGGAATATGCAGACCTAGAACTTTCTAACCCAGGGAATCACGCATTTAAAAAAATATGTAAAGAAGATCTCACCTAAGCAATGGTTATACATGCAAAAAGCCCTGATTCCTGTGGAAAATTTGAAAGAATTAGGCAGAAGGTAGGGAAACATCCTAGTATCTATCTAGATAGGATCATTGAAGCTGGGGAGATCATTCTTGGGTTTCTGGATTTGGCAGAACCTAACCTCCAACATATCCCGAGGCAGTTCATAAAGGGGAGCAATTTACCAATCAGAACTTATTTTCATTTGTATTGCCCTGGGTGGAAAGAGTTGTCTCTAAAGGACTTGAGAAAAACTGCTTAATGTGTTTCTATGGGTTCAAATGAAAAGCAAAAACAATCAGAGAAAAACAAAGATGATACCATCTCAGATCTTAAAAGACAGCTTAAGGAGGATAAGTGAATAATCAAGAAAAAGGAAATAGAAGAAATAAAAAACTTAGCCATCCTACAAACTAAGAATAACACTAGAACCCATTACCAAGAAAGACAAATGCCAAACAATAGGTGTTGCTTTTTGTGTGGGAAATTTGTGCACCTGTTACAGGAATATTATTAGAAATCACAAATTAACTTTAATAACAACAGCAACAACAGAAGAAGGAATTAAACTAACACAAATACAAACTCAAAATATAGCTCTTATTCAAGGAAGACTGGTAGATGTTGCAATCACAATTGTGGGAATGCAGGAAATGCAAATAGTAGCCCTAATCTCAAAACAATGGAAAACTACATTTCTCAGGGAGCCAGGCCTCACTATTCTGGAAACCAGGTTAGCTCATGAAGCTAGGGAGCAGTTTTAGCACTCAAAACAATAGAAAATGGGTGCAAAGGCAAAAATGCAAAAGAAATTCCAAAAGAAAAATGTTGGGAAACAAGAATAGATGATGGGGATGGTAGAACTAAGAATAAATCTGGGAAAAATGACAGAAGAGGAGATGCAGATGATCAAAGATGTTGAGGAGATTAAAAATCGAATCTATGGGACAGAGATAAAAGATAATGATTCAAGCAAAACACAAACACAAATGCACTCACAAGAGAATGGAAAGTAAATTCAATGGCTATCCTAAAGAGCAAAAGCAAAGACATTAAAAAATGCAAAGCACAAGAAGAAGCAAACTCAAACTTTAAATCTTTAAAAAACACACAAAGAATCTACAGATATGCAAAAATCAAATCATACAAACAGAAAACATATTTCAAGAACAATTACCAACAAGATGAAAAGCAAAAGTGACAGAAACAAGATCACTAGGGTGTTCTATACAGCTTAAAACACAAACTACTAAGCAAACAGAAAATACAAACCAAATCTTCAAATGTGAGACTGGGAAGGAAAGAAAAACAATAAGATCTTTAGACATGCAAGCAAGCAAGCCTTCAAAGGAATTGGTACAGGGAAAAGTGATAATGGAAATGAGTTATTGGGAAATAACAATGACTTCAAAGTTTAAACCCAAGAAGCAAAGTGTTTATTCCTAAAGCATCTCCTAGGATAAACTCAATCCCAAGCGTACCAATCCTTCAAGCTTACAAACACACAGAGGAGCCTATAGAAAGATTTGAAAGATTAAAGGAATACCAAAAGCAAGCATCCAATCAGACTCATGCAGAAGCAAGAGAGAATGAAGGGGAAAAGAGAAACAAAACACATATAGAAGCAAAAGTAGCAATAGAGGGAAATGATGATACAAAACCTTGTTGTTTATTAATGCAACCAATAACATCATGTATCCATCACAAATCCTACCTGCATTCTATCTTGTCAATGTAACATATAAATGACAGCACCTGATAGCAGTGAAACCTTTAATCACATGCAAACTTTCCTGGAATCAAATCTGGACAAATTACAAAAAAGAAATGTGCAAGGAAGTTAATAAGTCTTTACCTTACCCAAAATCAATAACAGTAAGAAAGCCAAAGTATAGCAACAGAACCAAGCATGACAACACCTTGAAACAAGAAAATGTACCCATTCATACTATCACACAGTACTGTGGTCAGACAGAAATGCAGTCAACAACAAATAATATAAGTAGAGGAAGTGAGATTAAGACATGCTGAATCCACAGGGGAAGAAAAGAGTCTGGATGGAAAACAAACTGGGATTGAGATACCACAAGAGAAAGACTGGGGAAATACAGAAACAATGGCACCTGTGACACAGGTCAGTCAAAATACTGAAAACAGTGACCCTCATGTAATGATTAGAGTAGGAAATTCGAATTTATCCTGCATTAATTGATACTGGTGCTACACAAAAATTTCCTTAAAACATCTCCAAAGGATCGTGAGATCATTGGGACAGTCAAAGTAAAAGATGCAACAGGTCAAATTTAGAGGGTACCAAAACTAAGAACAAAGATGGTAAACCTCAGACCTCTTATCACCAAGCACATGTTTCTCTTAATACCAGGATGCCCCTTGAGCCTTTTAGGGTGAGATTTTTTATGCAAAATTGGGGCAACCATCCAGTGTGATCAATCAGGGGACATCTAGCTGTATTTGTCAAAGCAATCACTCAAGCATCATCCATTGCTGTTCTTAGGGCAAGTAGCAGATGATGACAAATAAAAATGAGAGCTGGCCATAAAGAAAATAATTCAAAGCAATAAACCAACATTAATTCATAAATACCTTATTTTAGAATATCCCAAATCACTTTATAAACATGGGTCAATTTATTAATGAAACTACCATAAGGAATTAATTAGTGGAAAGAGAGTTAGCTGAATCTCCAACACAAAAGTTGCATTTACCCAAGTAGGTCACTGAAACTTAATACTCCAAGAAAATAAATTTGTAAGATGATAAATTGCAGAATACTTGACTGACATTTTAAACCTTGAGTTCCTAAATCAATGAGGTCAAAAGTCTGGATGAAGAAATAAAAAAGAAAAACAAAAATATCTAGAGGATTAAAAATGGTTTAAAAAAGACCCTATTCAATGGTAAGAAATTATTTTTTAAATTTTATCTTAATAATATACACATATATTTTGGTGTACATATATACATGTATTTATACATTTTAAAAATCAATAGATCAATATTTATTAAGTGCCAACCATGTACCAAACAGCGTGCTAAGTTCTGGGATGCATAGGATGATTTCCAGAAGTTCACAATCTAATGAAGGAGAGTTTTGAGAGGAGGGAAAAGGTAAAAAGAAAGAGAAGGATAAACATAGGAAAATAAGATGAAGTAAATGCACAATTAACCATAATTGTGAATATAAATGGGTTGAACTCATCTATAAAATTAAAGCAGATGTAATGAGTCAATTTCTCTAGAGACTAATTTTAGTTTTAAAATATTAATATACTAATTGGCCACTCAAGAAAATCTAATTAGTCATCGGACTCCCTCATAGTTTGAACAGATTGCCACAAAAATTGATCAGGGCAGAAGGCAGGGCCCAAGAGAAAGCAGGATGCGTGCCTGAGTAGTCAGTATGCCAGATTGGGTCAGAGAAAGCAGAGGTTTAACCACCAACTATAAAAGCTAGGCAGGAGCACTGGACTAGGAAGACAGTCCAAAGCAAGCAGCTACACAGCTATACATGAGAGCTGAGGAAGGGGAAAGGGTGATGTGCAAACCAATAAAAAACAAAACAAAACAAAACAAAACAAAACAAAACAAAACAAAACAAAACAACCTCTTCTGACATAGTCACTATATCCCTATCCAGGACATCTCTGATTGGAGAACAGTCAGAAAGGAAATGAAATAAGAGACCAGAACTTCTTTATCTCAAGAAGGGGAGTATCCCAAGAACACCAAGACACTTAGCATTTGGCTACCAGAATGACTACACAATGATTGCTTCTCAAAGTGGTGGTTAGATCTGATTTCATCATTCAAGAGATTCCTTCTTTACTAATAAATAAGGAGTAAGGATCCAACCTGCCTATAAAAGATCTAGAAAAAAGAAGGGAGGACCTAACCAGTTTTGTTGCATGGAGAAGAAATTGTTTGAGCTTTAAAATCAAAAAATTGTTGGGTGTCAAAGTTAAACCTATTCAAAAAATACCAATTCAGTATTAATGTTCCACACACATAGCAGAATGGAACAAGAAAAAGAATCCAATACTATGATGCTATAAGAAATGCCTTTCAAACAGAGACACACATGGAATTAAAATAAACAGCTGAAGCAGAATCTTTTATACTTTAGCTAAAATTTAAAAAAAGAGAGATTACGATCATGATTTCAGAGAAAGCAAAATCAAAAATAGACCTAATTAAAACTGATTAACAGGTAAACCACGTTTTGCTAAAAGTACCAAAGAAAATAAAGTAACTGGAACACTAAATGTATATACACCACATACAATAACATTTTTAAAGAAAAAATTAGATGAGTTACAGGAGTAAATATACAGTAAAACTATACTAAATTACATGAGGATGTCTTATTTAGTTCAGTATTTATCTGCCCATGAGAGCATCTGTATTGAATTGCTTTTGCTTTCTTCTTTATTTTGGTCTTTATTATCAGTTTTTAGGCAAATTTCTTAACTTTTAAGCAAGGGTCCTGATGATGAAGGAATTGAAAGAGTTACAGCAGTAGCAGCATAAGAAGGTTTTCAGGAAATTAGTGAGGAGGAGTCCGAGGAGAATGAGATAATAAGTAAGAACAAGATTAATGAAATGTTGAATTTGGAAAAAATTAAACAGTTTATTGAGAAGACACACTCAGAAACAGTTGCAACAAATTGTGTGTTGGAACTATGCAATAACACTTATCTCATATATTATCGAAACTTTCTGAAGGGGAGGAAGAAATAAACTTCCTTGGAAAGGTTTTTGTTGAAATGGCCTCTAAGTGAAACCAATACAAATTAAAGCAACTCTGAGATAGCACCCCACAATTATGAGTTTGGCAATTCTGACAGAAAAGGAAAATGACAGAACTTGGAGGAGATGAGAGAAAACTGAAACACTAATGCACAGAGAGTTCAACAATTCTGGAGAGCAATTTAAACGTATGTCCATAGGGCTATAATACAGTACGTACACTTTGACCCAGAAATACCATTACTAGGTCTGTATCCCTAAGAGAAAAAAAAGATGGAGGACTTACATGTACAAAAATTAAACAAAAATGGACATACACATAACATACACATGGTCAATACATAAACACACATAAACACATGCCCCACTTATAGTTAGAATGGTAGAAACAAACTCAGGAGATTATATAGATTTATAATGTTGCATAAACTCATAGAAACAGTGTTTGACTTGGTCAGTTGTACTTAAATGGATTTCTTTATCATAAAGTAAGACTGAGGGGTAGGGAGCAATATCCAAGAAGGACAATGATTAAAAAAGTGACTTTTTAAAAATAAAAGTAAAAACTTGATCCTGTACTAGTGAATAGATGGGAGGAATTACTTTTAGTTGAGGTGATCAGAGACAGAATTTTGCAGGATCTGCCAAATTAACCTGGAAATTTAAGGACAGCACATATTTTGAGAGTCAAAGATGGATCTCACTTTATAATTTCTATTCAACTAATATGTGCTTTCACCAACTTAGGTCCATTTTATCTGGAGCTTATTAAACACTATGGTTTGGATGAGGACTGGTTCCAGCTATTTGCTTTTAGATCCTCCCTAGAAACCATATATTTAATTTAGAGCCTAAGAGATGAAATTAATTACCTGCCCATTGCCAATTTAAAAAAGGTTTTCCTTTCATTTGGTTCTCAGGTGGCAGCATTAACCTACCATAGGTAGCATAACCTCACTTCCCAAGGGGGAACAAAAATGTGCAATTAACTTCAGCCATTTTCTCAGAATGCTGGGTTCCTACTGGGCAATTTCAAGGAAGCATTGGCTTGATGATATATTCTTTCTCAATGGTGTGGATTGGAATTTGAAGCTGGGTTATAGCCACTGAGAACAATATTAGAACTTTTTAAAATTGTAAGTGAAAAAAATGATTTGCTGCTGGAAAGGCTATTAATGTTCATCCAAAGAAGAGAGGTTATTAATGTTCAAGGAACTGGTGCTGGGCATAAGCCAGTTCAAAAGATCATCTGCCTAGTGAGATCATCCCATGGATTGTGAATAATAGGCAAGTGAAAGTTTTGAGAGCTTCTCATATATTGCAAAAAGCAAGCTAGCAAAAATGGCCAATCTTCAGTGAATTCATCCTAGAGTAGTTTGAAAAAGAGACTTATCAAAGCAACTAATATTAAACTATGTTTCAACATGATATTCAGCATAAACGTTTTGATAAAAATGCTATTTCATTGAAATTCTTAAATGATACTAATAGTTACTAGAAGGAAAGGGAAAATTTCAAATGATGGTTGATCTATAGAACTTAGGGTAACCCATAACAAAGAGTGTCTTCTTCATCACTTTTGTACTTGTTCTGTTCCTGCTCAGCAGCTACCTCTGAAAGTTTCATAACTCCTAATATCCACAATTTATATTTCTTTTCTGAGTAGCAAGGCATATGTTCCTAAAGGAAATCATGATATGGTGCAACCTTATTCCCCTACAAAGTTATGCTCTCTCCCCTACATAGTGTCATTGTTCTGTGGCTATCCTCAGTTGACTTCATCATATTCTGTATAATAGTTGTTTCAATACTTTTTCTCTCCTCAAATTCTCAACTGTATCCTCTCCTTACTATTCTGTCAAATAGCTGGATCTTATAAGTAACTTTAATGTACCCTCCTCTGAAATCTTACTAGTTTTTCACTCATATCTTGCATATTAAATCTTATTCTCTCTCTCTCTCTCTCTCTCTCTCTCTCTCTCTCTCTCT
>NC_058133.1:84731657-84746051 GCF_016433145.1 Gracilinanus agilis | reverse complement strand
TCTAATGAAAGAGAAATTAAGGCAATCACTAAAAACTATTTTGCCCAATTATATGGCAATAAATATAACAATTTAGGAGATATGGACGAATATTTACAAAAATATAAACTGCCTAGATTAACAGCAGAAGAAATAGAATACCTAAATAATCCCATATCAGAAAAAGAAATTGAACAAGCCATCAAAGAACTCCCTAAGAAAAAATCGCCAGGGCCTGATGGATTCACAAGTGAATTCTATCAGACATTCAAAGAGCAACTAATCCCAATACTATACAAGTTATTTGATATGATAAGCAAAGAAGGAGTCCTACCAAATTCCTTTTATGACACAAATATGGTACTAATTCCAAGCCAGGGAGATCAAAAACAGAGAAAGAAAACTACAGACCAATCTCCCTAATGAACATAGATGCAAAAATCTTAAATAGAATACTAGCAAAGAGACTCCAGCAAGTAATTAAGAAGATCATCCACCATGATCAGGTGGGAATTATACCAGGAATGCAAGGTTGGTTCAACATTAGGAAAACCATCCACATAATTGACCATATCAACAGTCGAACAAACAAAAATCACATGATTATCTCAATAGATGCTGAAAAAGCCTTTGACAAAATACAGCATCCATTCCTATTGAAAACACTGAAAAGTATAGGAATAGAAGGACCTTTCCTAAAAATAATAAACAGTATATACCTAAAACCATCAACAAACATCATATGCAATGGGGATAAATTAGAAGCCTTCCCAATAAGATCAGGACTAAAACAAGGATGCCCATTATCACCTCTATTATTCAACATAGTACTAGAAACACTAGCAGTTGCAATTCGAGAAGAAAAAGAAATTGAAGGTATCAAAATAGGCAAGGAGGAGACTAAGCTATCACTCTTTGCAGATGATATGATGGTCTACTTATAAAATCCTAGAGAATCAACTAAGAAGCTTGTAGAAACAATCAACAACTTTAGCAAAGTTCCAGGATACAAAATAAATGCACATAAATCATCAGCATTTCTATACATTTCCAACACACTAGAGCAGCAAGAAGTAGAAAGAGAAACACCATTCAAAATCACCCTAGACAATATAAAATACTTAGGAATCTACCTACCAAAACAAACACAGCAATTATATGAAAACAACTACAAAACATTTTCCAAACAAATAAAACTGGATCTAAACAATTGGAAAGCCATTGATTGCTCATGGGTAGGACGTTGCAAACATAATAAAAATGACAATTCTACCCAAATTAATTTACCTATTTAGCGCCATACCTATCAAGCTACCCAAAACTTCTTTACTGAATTAGAAAAAACTATAACAAATTTCATTTGGAATAACAAAAGATCAGGAATAGCAAGGGAAATAATGAAAAAAATGTGAAGGAAGGGGGCCTAGCAGTACCAAATATTAAACTATACTATAAAGCAGCAGTCATCAAAACAATATGGTACTGGCTAAGAGATAGAGAGGAGGATCAATGGAATAGACTTGGGGTTAATGACATCAGCAAGACAGTGTATGATAAACCCAAAGAGCCCAACTTTTGGGTCATGAATCCACTATTTGACAAAAACTGCTGGGAAATTTGGAAAACAATATGGGAGAGATTAGATCTAGATCAACATCTCACACCCTACACCAAGATAAATTCAGAATGGGTGAATGACTTGAATATAAAGAGGGAAACTATAAACAAGTTAAGTGAACACAGAATAGTTTACTTGTCAGATCTGTGGGAAAGGAAAGACTTTAAAACCAAGCAAGAGTTAGAGAAAATTACAAAATGTAAATTAAATGGTTTTGATTATATTAAACTAAAAAGTTTTTGTACAAACAAAAACAATGTAGTCAAAATCAGAAGGAAAACAACAAATTGGGAAAAATCTTTATAACGAAAAACTCTGACAGGGGTCTAATTACTCTAATATACAAGGAGTTAAAGCAATTGTATAAAAAATCAAGCCATTCCCCAATTGATAAATGGGCAAGAGATGTGAATAGGCAATTTTCAGGTAAAGAAATCAAAAGTATCAATAAGCACATGAGAAAGTGTTCCAAATCTCTAATAATTAGAGAAATGCACATCAAAACAACTCTGAGGTATCACCTCACACCTAGCAGATTGGCTAAAATGAAAGAAGGGGAGAGTAATGAATGTTGGAGGGGATGTGGCAAAATTGGGACATTAATGCATTGCTGGTGGAGCTGTGAACTGATCCAGCCATTCTGGCTGGCAATTTGGAACCATGCTCAAATGGTTCACCATAACAGAACTAGAAGTTCACTGATGATCTTTCTGATAACACATTTTTAATTAAATGGTAATTGTAGAAGTCAGATTATCAAAGATTAAGGAGTTAGTGAGTGGTGAGAGAGTAGCAACATTCTCCAAGTGACACTACAAGTAGAAATGAGAAAATTACTAGATTTATTTTCAATTTCTTTCAAGTTCTACCTTGGAAATGAACATATTTTTTCATATAAACTTTCTCATTCTTAAAATTATTTTCCTAATAATAACACATGGTTATGATACAAAAGTGATGTTAATGATTTATAAATGTGACTGATTTTAAAAGTTATTTTTACTCCAGTACTGGCAACTATGCTTTAAAATGCCTAAAGAAAGAAAAATAAAAGATAGGATATAAGAACAGATAAAATTAGATGATATATTTTGTAATGAACCTAATAATCATGTATTTGAGATTTTTTTTCCAGCAATGTTTGAAGGCATGAAATCTGAGAAAACTGAAGTACTGGTGGGCAATGCCATGATAGTAATCACTGTAGGTCATGTGACTGAATGAGACTATCATGATAAAGAGAAGAAAAAAACCACTGAAATGACCTATCCTGGGGAGGGATGCAAGTATAACTAAAAATAATACTTATTATAAAACAATATGAAGTCCTTTATGTTTTTAAAAAAATATTTACATCACCAGTTTCAGAGTAACTTTAAAATTTATTTTTTATTTTAATAATATCTTATTTTCCCCAGTTGCAGGCAAAAACACGTTTTAATATTCAATTTTTGTAAATTTTATGATATGGTTTAGTTCAGTGATGGGCAAGCTTTTTAAAGAGGAGGCTGATGGAAAGGAAATGCTCATCTGTCAGTCTGTTTCTAAAGCAACTCTTTCAAAGTTTCATTGTATTGTATTTGACTCATTTTATTTATCAGATTAGGAATAATGTCACACAGCCAGATTGAACATTTCAGGGGGCCACATCTGGCCCACAGGCCATAGTTTGCCCATTGCTGTTTTAGTTTTTTGGTTTGTATTCAAACTCCATCAATTATTTTTGTTTTAATTTATTTTTCCAGGTTATATGTGGATACGATTTTCATTAATAATTATTTTCTGATATTTTGAGATCATATTCTATTTCTCCTTCCCACCCTTACCTTTTCTCCAAAATGGCAGGTATGTGATATAGGTTATACATGGGTTATCATATGATATATATTTCTATGTTGTATTCAAAAGAAGAAATATATTGCTTACACTAGAGAAAAATCTGTGGAGAAAATAAAATGATAAATTGCATACTGCAGTCTACAGTAAAAATCCATCAATTCCTTCCATAGTAGTAGATAACTTTTTTCATTGTGAGTCCCAGGGAGTTGTCCTGCATTCTTTTATTTCTGATAATAGAATTCATAATTTATGATTATATTTTATTGCTGTACTGTATACAATGTCCTCTTGGTTCTGTTCACTTCACTTTACCTCACTTTGGAGGGTTTTGTTGAGGTTTTTTTTAGGTGAGGATCATCTTGTTTTATGTTTTCCTTGTTTTGTGAGTTTTCAGAGGAAAGTAATCAATCACCAAGTAGAGGCCTTGCTAGAAATGATCTCTTCTGTAATTTACTGATCCGTGGATATCAAATGTTAAGTGTTTCCAGGACCACTGTTGAACACTTTTTTCAGTATAATAAATACTGCCAGAACTCAGAGTCCACTGATAAAGTCTTTGGAGAAACCAAGATCACTTCCACCAGGAAGAACCATTAAAACAATAACTTATTGAAAAAGTTAACATAAATACACTTAATTGTTTTCCTTGTTCTATCTGACAGTTAATTATCTTTTCTATTCATCTCACCAAATTTTAGTAAAGTCATTGGACTTCAAATAATCTTCCTATAATATCGTTTTAGAGAGGGTAAAGCAATATTAGAACACCTTTTGTTTTAAACCTATAATTTGGTTCGTGAATTGTAGAATTTTCTTGGTAAATTAAAATAAATTTAATTGATATAAAGTGAAAGGGAAGGAATTGAGAGAACATATTCTTTTTTCTATTGATAAATATAAATTTCTATTGATACATATTGATAAATATAAATAAATATAAAATTTTAATTGTGTCAGTGGTTGTCAAAATAGCATATATTTAATATCAGATAGTTTGATTAACTGTTTCTCCCAAAAAAATGAGTTTACCCTCTCTATTCTATAACTAAGCAACTTCCTAAACAATGTCTTATTCCTAACACCTTAATAGTCTTGCTATTGCTATGGCTTATTTTACTATCTACCCATATCTAAGGACGGAAAAAGAAAAGATTAACAAGGGAAAAAAACATGGGTTTTTGGTATAAAGTAAAAGCATAACAACAAAAGTAACAGAGTAACACAAGCAGAAAACCAAATCTGCAACAATTATAAGTTGCAATCACTATCCCTAAAGCATGCAATGTAAATATCTGTGAAACACATTTAAAAGCAAAATTGCAAAAAACTACAGTGCATCTTAACTTGCTCCTAATTCACAACAAAAGGAACATGGTAAAGCTCTATAAGCAAAGTGTTATAGAACTGTCTATACATTTAACTCTAAGTTTTCATGTTAGTACCTTACTTAAGCCATGTTAATGTATTAATACTTACAAGTTCTAAATTATTAGTATGTTATCTTGATAGTTTTAAGTGTGTAACAAAGCTATATACATTACTTATGCTCATAGACTATAGTGACTTGCCCTGACTAACTCTATATTTCAAAGATCTCTAAAGCTATCTTTCCCTAAGCTATTAGTAACTCTATACTATGGGTTAGTAATTATAATACAGGCTGTCCACAATGTCTATTTACAGGTGGAAGTTCCCTTGATGTCTATCAAATCAAAATACAAACAATGGATCTTTTGATATGCTAGAGATCCTAGGATACCCTTCCATTATATACAGCTATTCACATGTAATATGTACATATAATACATATATATAAAAGAGACTCTCATTTATCTACATGAGGTCTATGTCAAAAGGTGAACAATCGATTTGTGTTGTTTTCAATGAACTAATAAGTGCTGATGCATGCACATACTTACCCCTTACCGCACGGGTCTTCTGGGCACACTGGAGAACCACAACTCTCCTTGTGTAGTCATATGTGGTGTGGCATGCAAACTACCATATGATGTCTCATTTGTGTAATGTGTGTTTATGATGTGATATTATAGCCTTACATATTTCTTCCTTCCAGTCCTCTTCCTGCACAATACTTAATAAAGATTACAGAACTCTAGTGATTGTCCATTCCTTCATGCCACCTCTGCTGTGAATTTTTGCAGCTTGTAGCTTCTGTGTTCTTCGTTTCTTCATCTGTACCACATGCATACATGCATACTTGTCTGTTGTCTATTGTCTTGTCCGATGGTTGGCTTGTCATCTTCTTAATCGGGAACATTAGTCATTCTGATGTAATTGTGTTAACTTTGTGTTGTTTTTGTGTTGCCAAAAAATTTGCAGTTTTTGGTTTTTGTTGGGTTTTTTTTTAGAATTTCAAGCAGTTCATTCCTCTTCAACAGTACATTCTGTTTGCTGTGGATCTGGCCATGCATTCATTTCATGTTGCTCTAAGTCAGTTGGTTTTTCATGGTGTTCTTCATGTACAGCATTCTCTTTTACAGATTTCACGTGTGTGATATGGAACCAGGGGTCTCTGTTCTCAACTTTTACACATGTTGGACTAGTTAATAATACCTGGTAAGGCCCAATCCATTTAGGGTCTAGAATGAATTTTCTTGCAAAATTCCTTATGTAGACCATATCTCCTGGTTTAAGCTGATGTAAGCTAAAGTCTAAAGGAACTCTCTGGGTTAACAAGCCAAGTTTGTACAATTCATCCAGTCTTTTCTTTGAAGCTTTTATATATCTATATAGCTGACATTCAGCTCCAAGGTGTGAAAAGAGAGCTTACTTCTGGGATGAACTATGCCATGGAGCATGACCATAGAGAAGTTCATAAGGTGACAATTGTGTGTCACTACAGGGTTTACTTCTTAAATAAAAGAGAATAATGGGGAGTGTTTGTACCCATTTCAGATGGCTTTCAGAACACACTTTTCCAATCAGAGTTTTAATTCTTTTATTGTAGACCTCAATTTGCCCTGAGGATGAGGGGTGATAGACTGAATGTAAGCTTCTCTTTATCTCCAAGGTCTTAAAAATCTCATGCAAGATGTTTTGGGAAAAGTGTGACTCATGGTCTGAATCAATTCTAGCTGGTACAGAAAATCTCAGGAATATCTCTCTCAGAAGTGTCTTCCCCACAAAGGCTGAGTTGTTTTTCTTTGCAGAGAACACTTCTGGCCATTGAGTCAACCTATCAATGAAGACTAGGGCATATTTGTATCCTTGACAATTGGGCATTGATATATAATCGATCTGCAAGCACTCAAATGGGGTGTATGCCAATTGTCTGCCTCCTAGTCCCTTAATTCTGGTCATGCCCTGATTGTACTGCAAATAAACCTTGTGTTTCTGACATGTTCTAATTGCACAAGTGGATATACCAGGAGCCATCCAGTGTCTTTGAATGCCATCCACCAGGGATTGGGTCCCATAATGGCCTTTGGCATTCAATGCATTGCATAGGGTATTATATAAAGATCTTGGAAGAATGGGTTTGTCTTCACTAGAAAACCATACACCTCTCACTAATTTGGCCCCTAGATTTTCTACCCAGTGCTTCACTTCCCTCAGGGAGTATGCCTGTTTTAGATCTGCTTCATCCACCAAGGGGAAGTTCAGCACATGGATGGGACCATATCGGGTACCATATTTGGCTGTTATATCTGCCCTTCTGTTTCCTAATGAGACTCCATCCACACCCTTTAGATGTGATCGGCAATGCATGACTGCCACTTCTTTGGGTAACTGGACAGCCTGCAGGAGTTGGTTTATAAGGCTCGCATAAGCTATTTCCTTCCCACCAGCAGTTACATATCCCTGACATCTCCATATTTGGCCTATTCAATGGAGTACATTAAACGTGTATTTACCGTTGATAAAAATGTTTAATCTTCTTCCCTGGCCAATTTATAGAGCTCTGGCGAGACTCAGGATTTCAGCACCTTGGTCACTCATGGACTTTGGCAGAGCTGCATACCATAAAGTCTCATCTTGAGTCACTACAGCTGCACCTATATACCATTCCCCATCTACCACAAATGCAGAACCATTGGTAAACAATGTCAGGTCTGGAGAGACCAAAGGAATATCGGTCAGGTCATCTCTAGTTTTCTGAACTATTTCCAAGGTATCTGCAAAGCTATGGATGGGATCTCCTTCTAATGGTAAATCTGGCATCAGTGTGGCTGGGTTGATCTTCTTACAATGCTGGAAAGTTAGATTCTCATTGCCCAGAAACACAATTTGATATTGGGATAAATGCTGGGATGTAAATGCTTGCAGGTTGCTGTTTTTCAAGATGGTATCTGTTTGATGAGGTGAGTACAGCATGACCCTGTATCCCAAAACCAGATCTGAAGATTTTTTAACCATAAAGGCAGCAGCTACAATTGCTCTCATACATGGTGGCATCCCCCTAGCCACAACATCTAGCTGGGAGCTATAAAAGGCTATTGGTCTGAACTTATCTCCAAGAGTCTGCATTAATACAGCAGTGGCTATTCCCTTGTCCTCATGCACAAACAGGTGAAATGGTTTTGCATGGTCAGGGATTCCAAGTGCAGGACTTGATAACACAGCTATCTTCAGTTTTTGTATTGCATGCTTGTGCTCCCATGTCAGTTTTAAAGGTTCTGAGACAGTGTTCCTTGTCAAGTCTGTCAGATTTTTTGAGATCAGACTATAACCAGGTACCCACTGCCTATAGTAACCCATGATTCCTAATATTGCACAGAGATGCTTCTTGGTCTTAGGCATGCACAGCTTTTGTATATATGCAACTCTCTTTTGGGAAATCCATCTTATACCCTTCCCCAACAGGAAGCTAAGGTACTCGACTTGTGGCAAAACCCACTGTAGCTTGGCTCTGGAAATCTTGTGTCCCCTTTTGCATAGCTCTTGTAATAGATATTTGCTGTCCCTTTGACACACTCGAGTATTTGGTGACATTAGCAAAAGGTTATCAACATAATGCACTACTTTACTCTCAGTTAATATGATTGACTCAAGATCTCTTTGCAGGATCTGGCAAAAGATATTTGCACTTTCTGAAAAACCTTGTGGAATTCTGGTCCAACAGAGTTGCTTGCCCTCCCAGGAAAATGTAAAAATCTTCTGACTGGACTCATGCAGGGGTACGGTAAAATATGCACAGCACAGGTCCACAACTGTGAACCAGGATGCATTACTTGGAATTTCAGCAATGATATTTGCCGGGCTAGGTACCAATGCATGTCCCATCTTAACAAAGTTGTTTACGTCTCTAAGATCCTGCACAAAACACCATTGTGTTTTGCCATTTGGATCTTTCTTTGGCTTTTTAATGGGCATAATAGGTGTGTTGTACTTGGATATAGTATAGACCAAAATGCCTTGTTCCAGGAGAGTTTGGATAATGGGTCTGATACCCTCTGTGGCCTCTTTGTTCAACCTATACTGAGGGATCCTAGGTGGAGCGCCCTCTTTCACCTTGATCTTAATAGGGGTGGCAGATTTTAAAATTCCCACATTGGTTGAATGCTTAGCCCAACTGCCTCTGGGATATCTTTCAAGATCAGAACAAGATCAGAAGTAAAGTATTCTGCACCATTTGCAGTTTTCTTAGTAAAGACATTGGATTGACTTTCCATTTCATTCTTCAGCTCATTTTAGAGATTTAGAAATTGACTCAGTTAAGTATCTGAGGCCAAATGTGAACTCAAGAAAATGAATTTTCCTTATGCTAGACCTGGTATTCTATCTACCTTACCACTTATCTGCCAATGTTATGACTTCTAGATATATATTAAAAATATATAAAATACATAAATATAAAATAATGCATCTATTTTAACTTCAAAGGATTTGTTGTAAAAATAACAAGAATGTGATTTTGCTTGATGCAGAGGTCTTAGAGGAGAAAAGAGTGGATGTTTAGAGATTGAGGAGACATGATAGAGCAGGGGTCGGCAATGTATGGCTCTCGAGTCATATCTGGCTCTTTTGAGGGCCAGATATGGCTCTTTCTGTAGGAGCCATAAAGTCAATTTTTTTCAGGCACTGTTACAGAAGCACACACTGTGAGCACTGTATGGCTCTCACAAAATTACATTTTAAAAAATGTGGCATTTATGGCTCTCATGGCCAAAAAGGTTGCTGACCCCTGTGATAGAGTAAGAGAAAATCATTTGAAGACTATGATAAGGCAAATATAAATAAGGTATAGAATTAAGAGATACAGAACTGGCATTTATTTATGAAGAAGTTAAAGGAGAAGAACATTCAGTTTTAGATAAACTTGAAATAAAATTATTAGAAACCATTAGAATAATTAAGCAAATAAGCAGGAAGCTGGTTTAAAATTATGTAACAATGAATGAAATTGGAATACTAACAGAACAAGTTTTCTCTCAATTATAATGAGTAGGATTTCTGCCACGTAAGATAAAAGGTTTATGGGAAACACACCTAATATTACTGTGAGCTTGAAATTCAAGTGTGGCTGCCTGATAATTGAACCACCTTTAGAAGAGAACAAGATACTCAAAGAATAAATGAAAGCCCTTTTAGTAAGTTGAGAGAAAGATCTCAGACTGAAACTGAGGTAGGATTCTTCTGACTTGGTAAGGCACACTGGATTCTGATGATCCCTGAGTGAAACAGTTACAGCATGAGCCAGTGATAGCTCTGACCTGTAAACAAAGTCAGACAGAGTTGACATACTCATTCTGTGTCCTTGAAAGAACTGTAAGGACAGATAAAGATCATTAGATCATTTTCCCTGCCTTTCTTTTGTGACAAATTCCTAGCATCAGCACAGGATGTAAATTGTAAGAAGGTACATTTCCATTTTCCAAACAAGCAAGTTGGCTAGTAGAAGTTAGAATTAAGTAAATGATAACTTTAGATAAGTGATATTTTTGATGATCTGTAATTGATTTTCTTTTTTTTAAACACTTACCTTCCATCTTAGAGTCAATGCTGTGTATTGGCTCCAAGGCAGAAGAATGGTAAGGGCTAGGCAATGGGGGACAAGTGACTTGCCCAGCATCACACAACTAGGAAGTGGCTGAGGCCAGATTTGAAACTAAGATATCCCATTTCTATGCCTGACTCTCAATCCACTGAGCTACCCAGCTGCCCCCTACAGTTGATTTTCCATAGAAATAGGAAGAAGTATTTATGAAAAGATAAACTTTAAACTTAGGATAAGGACCCAGGAATTTCTGGATCTCCTACAGAACCTAAGGTAGAAGGATTTACTTCATAAATTGTTTACTTTGCAAAGGAATTTTTGGTAGTAGAAGGACCCTGCCCCCAAGATTCTGGAAGCAACCTGGAACAGAAGGAACAGAGTCCATATGAAGATGATTTCTGAAGATAAAGACAAAGAGTGTCCAATTATACTTAATCAATGTTATTATTTGTTGTTGTTGCATATAGGAGAAACTGAGACAGGTGAAAATGACATAACCCTGAAATTAAAAGAAGGAGGATTGTGTGGGAAAGATTCAGTCTGTAATTCTCAGAATAATATTTGGTTTGTTGTAACCCTAATTTTCAAGACCACTTAATATTACTATTCCTTAGACTAAAACTGCTCCCCCGCCTCATGAAGCTTAGTTTTCCTGATCTATTTTCAACAACCTTGAGAAGGATTTATCTGTACTCTGGGAAGAAAGTCAAACTATAAGATAAGCTGAAGGAGGGAAAGTATATTGAGTTTCAAAAGTATCATTATGGTCTCAGCCTGGGAATCCCATGATAGTCATGGGCTTTTCTTGATCATGGTGTTCTTTAGAGGTACATAATGTTGAAAATCACGTGCTCAAGAATGTAAATGTCACAGCCTTCCACTTCTGTGGGATTGGACAGAGGGGAGGAGGAGAATCTTCTGTCAGGATTGATATAAAAGTTTGTAATTGTACCTAGAAGAGAGAACATTTTTGCCCTGAGCAAGCCACTTATGTGAGCAGAATCCCTTTTCATTTCCTTCTTCCCCTGCCCCTTCCTTTCCCTTCCTGCTATCCACTGTTTTCCCTGAATAAAGCCACTTTTCTCTGCCAGTATCTTATCAAGTCTCCTGTCTGCTCATTAGAGTGATTTCTGGGGGGTACAAGCCTTCCCAGCATTCCACTCCACACAGTTAATTTGATTAATTGTTTTTAATACACAATAATCTGTACCCTTCTATTCACTGAACCATTTATTATGCCTTCCTAGCTACTGTAATGATTAAAATTATCTGGACACTATATATTAATTTATAATTATTGATTAATAAAAGTTAGAGGGAGAAAGGAATCACATGATCAACTGGCTGCATCTAATTCATCTCAGTTAGTCACACTTTTTCAGTTTGTCAGACAAAGCGGCTGCTGCCAGCAAGAGACTTGAGCCCCTGCATGCAGAAAGCCCCATACCCAAAAAAGGGAGACTGAGCTTCTTTCCTGCCCATCTGTATGCTTTACTTTCCCCAAACCCAAATACATTTTCTTGTTCGTTTTTGTTTTTATGGTCTTTTTAAATTTCATAAATGTGAAGTAAAGCTTCCAAATCTTTTAATCTGTATGTTCATCCCTTTTATTTAATGATTTAAAGAAATATATACGTGGTAATGAATAACTGTCTTTCTATATACTGGGAACACTTATTGCTTAGAAAATAATATACTTAATATATTCATTTCCATCCCCATATGTCTTTTCCATCAGAGTTTTTTCCAATATATTTGATATGAAGTTTTCCAATTAGTACCCTATTTTATCTTAATTGATTTTGTTTTTGCCAAATTTCTAAAAAAATTATTACAATTAACTGAAACTGTTTATTTCCTCTTTATCATTAGTGAATTGAAATGTGTCTCTTTATCTCTTGTGGAGCCATTTAAACTGGACATGTTTCTGTATTTTTATATTCTTCTTTGTTGAAGTAAACCAGATTGGAGAGATGCTAAGATGAATACAATTGCTGGAGGCTCAGGTCATAATGTTATGGTGAAATAAAGATACCAAGTAATTACATCCAGACAACAATTTATTAAGCAATTCATGCCAGTTGCATAGTGAACCAGGACAAAGGCTCTGGGCAGCCAAGGAAATTGACCATTGATTTCTACCTAGTTAATACACATTGGAAAAAAAGGAAAATAGCATGAAGTGATTATGACACCACATTTCTTATTAGTAGTGCATTTTTGAAGACAATTGGTTGGGTGTGGGAAATTTGCCTTCCCCCCTCTTCTTGGGTTGTGTAGGTGCCATGAGTCTGCTTCACAGGTATCTGCTACTTGATTCTGAACATGATCCAGATGTGAAAGAGAGGGGAAAAGGGGCAAACTAGTAAGTGTTTCCTCTCTCCTCTCTCTATCTCTGGTGACCTGCAAAGGAAGATGCTTCTGGGGGTGTCTCTGGACCAGCCACTCGGAAAGCTAGCCTAGCTCTTAATGCCACTTTTTCTGTTTCTCTTCTTCTAGCTATCCAAGTAATTGCTTTTCTTATCCAAGTAATTCTAATAAATTTTATTAAATTCTAGGACTAGAGTCCTAATTTTATTACTACAAGGTGGTGATTTTACGAAGGGTAAAAGACCTTTCAAAATTTTTTTGCTAGTATTCTTGCTTTTTTAACTTTAGATGATGCATAATAAATTCTACTCCAACCTTTTTCCTTAAATCTGTTTGTCACCCTACCTCAAATGTGTTTCTTGTAAACAACATATAGTAGGATTTTGGTTTTTAATCTACTCTGCTATCCTCTTTCATTTTATGGGTGAGTTCATCCAATTTGAACTGTTGTTGATATTTTGGGATTGTATCTGTTTGTAGTAAGAAGGATCAGTGGGCTTAACTTTGTAACAAAAGTTGATACAGGCTGAGAAGAACAGTGAGGCCTTCTTGAGGGGTTTTGACTGACACAGTAATGGTGGAGGCAGTTGTTAAAAAGAAAACCTCTGTTTATTAAAGGTTAAAAGGATTAACAGGTTTAATGGAAAGGTAAAAGTAGGAAAGATCCCTAACAACTAATGGATTTCTACCTCCAACCACCCAAACTCATGCTGTGGGATCCTCTTCTGTCTGGTAAAAACCATTGTAATGGGGAATAACCAGGGAAGTAGGCTTAAATATTAAAATGTGGGTCCATAAGGGTGTGAGGGTGACAGGAGTGTCTGAAGACAAGACCAAACAAGTAGGGAGACTAGATTTTAACAGCAAAGGAGGTGTCTGTCACTGAAGTGGCAGTTAGGCCCAACTGCCACACTGCAGTATCTAGACTAGGCCTATGGAAACCAGCAAGTAAAGGCAAGAGTTTTATAACACTTTTAATCAGGGACAAGTAAGATAAAGGATGGAAATAGGGGCAACTACGCTCTTCAGACTAAGGGCAAACACAGCATCAGGGAAGGGACTTATCTATACTAAATGAGACCTAAGCAAGACAGGGCCCAGACACTAGCAAAGACTGAAATGGATATCCTCACAGTAGTGTTCAGACTCACTCCAGTGGTGTTTCTGCTCCTCCAGGACAACCTGCTGTACTCTTCCAGGTGGGTAGATTCTGGGAGCTGACCCAGCCCAAGTTGACCTGCAACTCAGGTTGGGATTAGTAGTCTCTACCAAAATCTCCCACAAGTAGGTGACGGTCTTTTCCACAGGTAAACTGAGGTCTCCTTGGGTCAATTGCAGCTTGCTCCAACCACCATGGAGTCTCTCTCAGTGAGAAAAAAAACACTTCCTGTTTCTTGATTCCATCTTGGAATTCTCTAGCCCTTCCGGCTAGGTCCACATAAATTATATATATACTAATAACTAAGTAATCCTCACAACACCAGACATACTCTTACTCCTTAATTCTAACTTAACCAAAACTCCTACTTATCTAATCCTATTTCTTCTTTCTCCTTCTCCTTCTCCTTCTCCTTCTCCTTCTCCTTCTCCTTCTCCTTCTCCTTCTCCTTCTCCTTCTCCTTCTCCTTCT
>NC_058133.1:84709239-84731477 GCF_016433145.1 Gracilinanus agilis | reverse complement strand
CTTCTTCTTCTTCTTCTTCTTCTTCTTCTTCTTCTTCTTCTTCTTCTTCTTCTTCTTCTTCTTTCTTCTTCTTTTTTCTTCTTCTTTCTCCTTTCTTCTTTTCTTCTTTCTTCTTCTTCTTGTTATTGTTGTTGTCGTTGTCATTGTTGTTGTTGTTATTCAGTACTGCCTCCTTGTAATTGCTCATTTAGGGTTCCAAACTCCAGTCAATCCAGACCTGACAAGGCCAAGCCCAACTTGCTAAACTCTGTAACCTCAGAGGAGCAAAAATCAGATTTTCTTCCTTTAATATAGATTTTTACAGCTCTTCTCAACACTTCCAAATTCCTCCTCTTTCCACTACTGCCACTCTGGTTCAAGGATTTTCCAGGAGCCAAAGTTTGTGCCACCTTTTAGGCAGGGAACATTAGCAGAGAGACAAGCAGTCTCAAGGACCTGGCTTAGCTCAGAGACCAAGAGACAGTTGGAAAGCTCCAATCCTATAACTATCACAGAACACGGAATTCTATCAGGAACTGAGCTCCAAGTTCTAACCAAGGCAGGTAGTCTGCTCCTGTCACTTTATCAAACTCTTAATTAAAATGAAAAATCTATTTTCCCCTTAATAATATTCAGCATTATGATTATTAACTATGTGTTGCCCTCCATCATATTATTCCATTAGATCCTGCTCTATTCTCTCTCACTCTTTTCCTCCTCAGCAGTATTTTGCTTTTTGTCACTCTTCTAGTTCCCCATCCCTTCAATTACTCTCAACTTCCTTTGTCTTGTTCCTCTTCTAATTCTCTGTAGGGTGATAAAATCCTGTATCCCATTGAATATACTTTTCCCTCTTAAGTCAGCTACAAGGAGAGTAAAGTTTAAGCATTTCCTGTCCCCACACTTATACTATTCTCTCTATAATGATTTTTCACTCCTGTTTATGTAATATAATTTATCCCATTCTATCTCTCCCTTCCATTTTCTCTCAGTGCAGCCCTCTCTTTCAGCTCTTGATTAATTTTTTACATATCATTGATATACATACATATCATGTCATACATATATATCATTCCATATCATCACATTTACATATATATCATATCATCAAATACATCAGATATATCATATCATCATAATCACCTTACTTCTACATCCTCTTTCTGAGTAAATTCCTTTTCTCTTCTCTACTACTAAGAGTAATTTTTGAGAATTACTGAAATCCTCTTTCCATGTAGACATAAATATTTTTACCTTAATGAGTCCCTTAAAATTTCTCTTTCTTATTTTCCTTTCTGGGCTTCTCTGGTGTCTCATATTTGATCTTCAAAATTTTTGTTTAGGTCTGGCTTATTCCTCAGGAATGAGTGGAATTTTTCTATCTTATTGAATGACCATTTCCCCCCTAAAAGAATATACTTAGTTTTGCAGGATAGGTCACTCTGGGTTGTAAACCTAAATCTTTTGCCTTCCTGAATATCATATTTTCCCTTATGATCCTTTAATGTAGAAGTCTCTAGATTCTGTGTGATTCTGATTGTAGTTCCATGGCATTTAAGTGGTTTCTTTCTGACTGCCTGAAGTATTTTTCCTTGGCTTGGTGGCTCTTGAATTTAGATATTATATTCCTCAAAAGTGTTACTTGAAGATTTTATTCTGGAGGTGTTCTGTGAATTCTTTCAATTTCACTTTTATTTTTTTGTTTGAGGATTTCTGGGCAGTTTTCTTTGATAATTTCTTTTAATATGATAGATATCCAAGGTTTTTTCTAGATCATGGCTTTCAGGTAGTCCAATAATTCTCAAATTTTCTCTTCTAGATCTATTTTCTAGATCATTTGTTTCTTCAATAAGATATTTCATGCTTTCCTCTGTTTTTTCAGTCTTTTGACCTGCTTCATTTTTTTTTTATTTCTCATGACATCATTAGTTTCTAGATGGTCAATTCTGATTTTTAAGGCCTAATTCTCCTGTCAGTTTTTGGTTCTCTTTTTTCAATTGGCCAATTTCTTCTTGCATCACTTTCATTTCTCTTTCCCACTTTTCCTCTGCCTCTCTTAGTTGGTTTTTGAAGTCTTTTTGGAGTTCTTCCAGAATCTATGTTCAAACCATATTTTTCTTTTGGACTTTTCATGTCTTTCCTTTGTTTTTACTGCCCTCTTCTATGTCTATACCTTCCTCTTAGTCTTCAGAAAAATTCTTTAGAATTAGGTCCTTTTTTTGTTTGCTTATTTTTCCCTATGTAATTATAGGTAGGCTTGGGGAATGATGTGATGGTTTGAGGGTTGAGAGCTCTGAGAACCCCCTTGAGATGCTGATAGCTTAAATACTTGCCTCATGCTTAGGTGTAAATTTTTTATCTCACTCAGATCTTGAGCAGGTTAGGGACTGTGTACTTGATCCAATCAGTCACCCTTGATTGTCCTGTCTTGGAGCTCTGCCCTGAGCTTTAGGCAAAAAAAGCAGTACTTAGTACTTAGTACTATCAACTATCCCAAAGTGTGAACTAAGTCCTTATCTTAAGCCCAGACTAGAATTCCCTGGGCTGGGGCACCAGACTTCTCCATAGGTTTGAAATTTCAAGTGGTATGGGTTGGCTTGTACCACAATTTGCCCAGGCAGGATCTGAGGGTCTGGATTTTGGATTGAGAATAGGTTCTGGAACCTTAGTCAACAGATGTGAGATTAGGGAATGCGACTTTCTCCTCCATTGCTCTTCCCTCCTTTCTAAAGCTTCTTGATGGCTCTATTCTCCTCTCACTCCCCTTGTCTACCTGTTGAGGTCTTGTTCTGCTCCTGGGGTAGAGGGAGTACTGTTCCAAGATTAAAGTACATCCTTCTCTGGGGATTGGGGTAGGTTTTACTATCTTTGAGTCCCTTGGTGTTTACTTCAAAGGAGGTATCTGACTTCTTGTGGAGAGGATTGCAGCTATTTTGGCTAACCAGATTTCGATTCCCTACTGCCAGTTTCCCTCTTGTCTCCAATGCTGGACTGTACCCTGATCTGTTGGTTCATTGTCTCTGGCCAGGTGGACTGTTTCTTCCACTCCTCTGATGTTTCATTTTCTTAGGATATATGGAAGTGCTTTGAGCTGGCCCTCCTCGTGGTTTCCTTAGATGTCATATATGATGGGCTACTCTCCTTTCTCACTCCAGTGCAACATGTCTGTTCTCCTTTCCTTTGTTTTATGGCTCTTTTAAAAATATTGTTTGTTTAGATGGTTTGGGCAAGCTTAG
The DNA here is from genome assembly GCF_016433145.1 of Gracilinanus agilis. Lineage (NCBI taxonomy): Eukaryota > Metazoa > Chordata > Mammalia > Didelphimorphia > Didelphidae > Gracilinanus > Gracilinanus agilis. The sequence continues at coordinate 84,728,262 of NC_058133.1, read as the reverse complement.
TATTACTTACTCCACCATATTAACTCATAGAATTCAACTCATCTTGAAATATTACAAAATTCTTAAGAGAAAGAAAGCATTGCTTTCTTGTTGTCCAAATGTTTACTAATGACAAGAATATAAATAAATCTGTTTTATTGGTGCTTTGGACCACAAATGATAGTTTGTCATTTTTCTTTATTAAAAGAACACAAATGTCAACATGGAAATTAGTTAAAAATTGAGATGATACAATCTGTATCTCCAACCCCCAAAGTTTTCTTTTATGATAGATTCTATTTTAAAAATCCAACTTGAATTAGACAGAATTTGACACATAAAAGCCTATTATACATGTCAAGACATTCCTTTCTGATAGCAAAATATTTTTACAAAAATATCACCCTAACTGATAGTCTACTAAATTATATAAAATTTGACTTATTTTAAGTCTAACATCTTAGATATTAATAATCTTGTTTGAAAATCCAAAGGCTTGACATGCCCTAAAAGGCAACAGCCTAATACTCATAACCACTGAGAATATGAACTACATAAGACTAACTATATAAACATCAAAAGTGGTATCTGAAAGGAGCAGACTATGCAGAAGAAATAGCTTTCTTTATTTAAACAGTATACTTAGCCAATTCCACAGCAGGCTATTAGATTTATACTTTGAGCAACAAAAAAGAAGGCAAATTAGTGATTATTTTTCCCTTACTTGCCTCTTCTTCAGACTTTGAGGGTATTAGTGTAATATGCAAAGGGAACAGAAACATACTGGCATTAAAACATATAGTCAAGGACTTAATAAAGTCATAGAAAGCCCACTGTCTGAATATGAAAAAAAAACTCAAAGAAGTATCACATGAAGATTATAGTTCCAAGTATGGTAGAAAATTGAAAATCAGTAGTTTAGAAAGAAAACAATCCTTATAAAGCTTTCAATGGAAATAATCAAGGTGGGATGATATAAGAATGCAAAAGCATTGAGTAAGGGGTCTCAGAACTAAATCATATTATGACTTTAAGACTTTTCTCCTGCCTATAATTCTATAAATCCACTCTCCACAGAAGGATAATGAAAATTATCTCAATGAAATCTCACTTTGTATGTATGTATGTGTGTGTTACTTTCTTGTACTTGTAATGTTTAGTGTTATAGGCTCTTTTAAAATTGCACTTTGTTATAGTGAAATCAGGAAAGTGGAAGTGACAGGCAGAGGGAGAGAGAAAATTCCAGAAGACTGGGGTCAGTGACTGGCTGGTGGCAGTTAGTCCATGGACTTACTCTCACTCTGGAGGTACTGGATTCCTCTTTGGATACCCTGTCTGAGTGGATCATTCATCAAGCTTTCACTGGCCATGAAGAGGTTGAGTTTTGGTGAGACACACAGGTGGACTGTGTAGTCAAGGATCTTATTCCCATTCCTTTGCAATTATGTTGTTAAGACCCTACTGGATTCCTGACAGAGCCTGAAGGAAAATAGCTATGAGATCTCCCTTACAAACCCTGTGGACCTGATTACCTTACAGCTTTCCCTTACTCTTAAATACTATCAAAGTGGGGATTCTGGATAGGATAGAATATAGGTAGCTGGGTAAATTTAGGTAGAGATCAGAGTAGAACTCTGTTGAACTTTGGTGGGAGGAATCTAGTTATACCCCAGTCAGATCATCCCATTACCATCCCTTACCTTTCCTAGTTAAATAATAAACCCTATTATTGTTACCTTGTCAGTCTTTCCCTGAATCCTTTTTCAGATCTATAGGATTTTAAGTTACTGGCTCAAGGACCATCAAGAACCTAGAAATCATTTAACCCCTTTTATCCATTATACCACAAACCCATTAATATTTATTTAGTTACTCACATTTTTATTTTTTCAACTTCAATTTTATACCTCTCAAAAAGTCCTACACTAGTACCTCTTTGTACCTTAAAGGAGAACATAGATGTTTGAAGACTACATTATTGGAATAACAAAATATGACTGTTTCTACAAAGTAAGAATCCTTTCCAGAATATGCCTGAGCATACATACTGATTTCTATGTGTGAATAGGATTAATTAAGTATAAAGAAGTCAATAATAGGTTGGCATCCAGGTGTTGATAATGATGAGTGATAGATATACATAAAGGAGATTAATCATTTAATTAAACAAGTTAAATGTCCCTCAATCTTTCTTTAGTCAGAAGAGGAGCAATGAAAAAAGGAAACAGATAGGACTTGGAATCTCATTTTATTTAATGAAGGAGAGTCTGAGGGCCCAGTCTATAAAACATACATATTATATATCTGTTACCACCCAACATGCAAATGTGATGAGTTTGAATATAAAAATGTATTAAAAAGTGGCTTCTTCTTCTCATTTAAGAGCATAAACAAGTATCCCTCGATTTGTTTTTCCCCTCCTGGGAGTATGCTGCATGGTCTTTTGAAAAACCTTTTAATTGGCAGCTGAATGAAAACAGAGAGAACTAGCAAAGGTTGTAAAGGAATAAACTATCATTTGCTTTCCTTGGAGTTTTAAAATAGAGAGGAATAAATGTTGTGGGGTTATAGATGTTGGGAAAAGTAATAGTCATTATTGCCTTATCCCCCATTTGTCTGTGAATACATGCTGCCTTTCTCTTTCATGCATATTCTTTCCTATTCTTAGATGAATCAGTGCAAGATCCATCAGAAATTCCCTCTGCAAGTGGAGTTAGTAGCATCACAAGTAGAATTTGCTGAGAAGTCAGTTCAGAGGACAGATCTATTTGACCTACACTAATCAGGAATCAGCTCAACTGTTCAGTTGAGCAATTCATCTATTAACTAACATATGGAAAATTAAACTAGGCAGTAAATTCTCAAAAGGGGAAAATGCCACCTAGATCCAGGAAGTATCAGCCTTCCATTTGTTTTTTGGTCAAACAATATTTTATAATATTCCTACTTTGATTGGTAAGGACAGATTGATGAGAATAAATCTGCCCATTCAATAAGTTGCAAAGAGGTTTTACTTTTCAAGAAGAAACTAAATATACACAGGGAGAGTTAAGATGGTTGCATAGAAGCAGCAAAAGTAAGTTCCTCTCTGAAAACCCTTCCATGTCAATAAAAAACAACGCACTTGGAGGGGGACAGAAAGCCAAATAAAATAACAGGAGAGAGCCAGGGGACCCTCCTTCTCGATTCAACTTAAAAGGTACACAAAGAAGTTTGAATTCTTAGGTTTAAGGGAAAGAAAGAAGGTCCCAAGACCCTTCCCCACCACACTGTTCTGAGATGCCTTTGACTGATGGGATCAAGGTGGGAGGGCTCCAGCCTGGAGGGAGTGCTTGCTGCCTCAGGTTCTTGAGACTCAGGGCTATGACCACAGCTGGTAGGGAGGTAGCATTAATACAACAGGTCAGCTTCATCAACCTAATCTAGTTAATCAGCAGGGAAGATTTTTCAGGGAATTAAAACCCCAAATCACAAATACAGCAAATAAACAAAAGAGCAAGAATATAGCCAATGTTGGGGGTGGAGGGGAGAAAGAAGGAAAAAAAAATATGAGTAAACAACTGAAAAAGAAAAAAGAAATTACAATCGACAACTTCTATTCAGATAATGAACAAAAAAATGGAAAAGAGAAGGACCAAGGAACACCAAGGAAAAACACAGGAAGAGCAAATTGGATAGAGGCTTTGAAAGAATTCAAAAGACAATTAAAAAAACAATTAAGAGAGGTCGAAGAAAACTGGTAAAATAACTTAAAAAGAACAAAAGAGGTAATCTGGAAACAGAGGCACATGAACTAAAACAAGAAAGTAGTTCTTTTAAATTAAGAATTGGCCTGCTTGAAAATGAGGCAAAGAAGGTGAAAGATGACCTACAAAGAAAAATAAATCAAAAGGAAAAGGATGATCAAAAAGCCAGGGATGAAATTTAGTCATTTAAAATTAGAATTGGACAACTAGAAGCAAATGAAATAAAAAAAAAAGCAGCAAGATTCTATAAAAAAAAATGAAAAGAATGAAAAAAATGAGGAAAATATGAAACAACTCATTGATAAAACAACAGACTTGGAAAATAGATCCAAGAGAGACAATTTAAGAATTATTGGACTACCAGAAGATCACGACAAAAGAAAAAGCCTGCGCATTATTCTACAGGAAATTAGCCAAGAAAACTGCCCCAACATTCTCAAACAAGAGAGAAAAGTGGAGATTGAAAGAATCTACCAATCACCTCCTTCATTAAATTCCTAATTGACAACTCCCAGGAATGTGAAAGACAAGTTGAAGAACTTCCAGACCAAGGAAAAGATACTATAAGCTACTAAAAAGAAATAATTCAGATATCATGGGGCCACAGTCAGGAGTATACAGGACCTGGCCCCACCCACACTAAAGCACTGGAAGGCATGGAATATGATATTCTAGAAAGCAAGGGAACCAAAAATCAACTACCCAGGAAAATTGACTATATTCTTGTAGGGGGAATTATAACATTTAATGAAATAGAAGACTTCTGAGCATTCATAAAGAAAAGGCCAGACTTAAAAAGAAAATTTGATGACGAAACAGAGAGCACAAGAGAATCACCAAAAGGTAATAAAAAAAAAAAGGGAATAAAAAGATTTTTAAGGGACCCAATAAGTTCAAATGATTTGTATTCCTCTATGAAAAAATGATATTGGTAACTCTTAAAATTGTTTTTATCATAGGGTAGCTAAAAGAAGTATACGTAAGTATACGTAGAGAGTACAGTGACAGAAATAGGATGATGTATTAAACAAAAATTAGGAGTAAAAAAGAGGATAGTACTAAGAGAAATGGGGAAAGAGAAAAAAAATGAGGTAAATATATATTTCATAAAGAAGCTCACAGAGGGTGGAGGGGAAGACCAATATTAAGGAAGGGTGGAAGAGGTTGGAAGAGGTTGGCAACAAGTAATATTTAAATCTTATACTCACTTTAATTGACTCAGAGAGCCAATCAGATCCATTGGGGCAGAAAATTTTATCATACCCTATAGAGAAGTAGAAGGGTAATAAACTGTCTGATGGGAAGGGGAACAGTACAAGGGAGGGAGAGATTGTGGGGGTCATTTAAAAGGCACTATAGTAAGAAGGGAATAATAAGAGGAGAGACTTTGTGGAGGGGAGTAACATTAAGGAGGGGAAAAGGGAGAGACAGACTAAAAGCAAAAAGTTGGAGGGATAAGAGAAGAGGTAGAATCAAAGAAGGAGGTAAAAATGGAGGTGAATATGCAGACAGTAATCATGACCGTGAATGTGAATGGGATGTACTCACCAATAAAAAGGAAGCAGATAGCAGAATGAATTAAAAATCAAAATCATACCATATGTTGTTTACAAGAAACATACTTAAGGCGGGTAGACATACACAGGTTAAAGATAAGAGGGTAGAACAGAAAGGCAGGAGTAGCAATTATGATCTCAGACAAAGATAAAGTAAAAAATAGATCTCATTAAAGACATGAGGAAGGTAATTATATCTTGAAGAAAATATAAATAATGAAGAAATATCAAGATTCAACATATATGCACCAAATGCTATAGCATTCATATATCTAAAGGAGAAACTAAAAGAGTTAAAGGAGGAATTAAATAGTAAAACCATACTAGTGGGGGACCTCAACCTTCCCCTACCATAACTAGATAAATCAAACAAAAAAATAAATAAGAAAGAAGTAAGGGAAGTGAATTAAATGTTAGAAAAATTAGAACTAATAGATATCTGGAGAAAAAAATTGGAATTAAAAGGAATATACCTTCTTTTCAGTGGCACACAGCATATAAACAAAGATTGACCATTACTAGGGCAGGCATAAAATATTACAAACAAATGTAGGAAAGCAGAAAAAATAAATGCAATTTTTTCAGATCACAATGCAATAAAAATCATAATCAATAAAGGCTTGTGGAAAGGCGCATTTAAAATTAATTGGAAACGAAATAATCTAATTCTTCAAAACTGGTGGGTCAAAGTACAAATCAAATAAGCAATTACTGATTTCACTCAAGAGAATGACAATGAGGAAACAACATATCAAAATCTATGGGATCCAGCCAAAGCATGACTTCGGGGAGAATTTATATTCCTGAGTGCATATATCAACAAATCAGAGAGGGAGGAGGTCAATGTATTTGGCATTATAAGGATGATATTAGAAAATAAGTCTTGTTATATTACTTTAGAGGTAAGAAGTGCAGAACTTGGCTTGAGAAGAATTGGAATTTGAAACAGATCTGAGAAAGAGTGTCAGTTTCAAATGATGACAGTGTGTGGGGGAGTTGCCACTGTTTTTCTGTGGCAGTTACTCTGTGGGAATGGCAGTTGCTCTGAGGGAGTTGGCAGTTTCTCTCTGGGAGAGGTGGTTGCTCTCTCTCTGAGTGCTGGGAGAAGGTGACATCTTCTTTTCTCTCTCTCCTCACTGTCTTAAAGTAGAGGGGATGGAGGGAAAAGCCTGAAGGAGCTAAGTTATTTCCTTTTCCAACTTGGGAAACACTAGTGACTGTCTATTGCTATTTCATAGATTATTTTTATCTCTGAGAAGACCAAAGAAAGACTCTGTCTTTGGTTTGAACTCTGAGTCTGCTAAGGCTCAGAGTCCTAACTTGGTTCTTTCTGAGGCTTAGCCAACTGGCCTTTGTTATTTTTATAACTTGGAGACAGAGTTAAGAATTGTACACTTCTTATAAGGATAATAGTGTTAGTTTATTGTAGAATAGGGAAGAATTTGAGTTTGTCAGGTCAGAAAGGATCAGTGTAGCCTATGGAAACAGGAGAATTTGTTTCTTGTGGAACCAGGGAGTTTTATTTGGGTGGAGTTAGAATCCTTAATAGTTAGAAACCCTTTTACATCCTTTTATATTCTTATATTTTCAATATATAGTTTATTTTTATATAATGAATCCCCTTACCATCTTTGCACCTGGCCTCGAAGAGAAGTTCACTTATGAGCTTCACTTCACTTATATAAACTGAAGATATTTTGTAAGCACAGCAAGCAGAGTGTCTAATCAATTTATATCCATAATCAATTAATTGATTATATTATTTTTAAAACATGCAACTTAAAAAACTAGAAAGAGAACAAATTAAAAATACCCTGATAAAACTAAACTGGTAATTCTAAAAATCAATAGAGAAATTAATAAAATTGAAAGTAAAAGAAGTATTAAATTAACTAATAAGACTAGGAAGTGGTACTTTGAAAAAACAAATAAAATATATAAAGTATTATTTAACCTAATAAAAAAAAAGAAAGAAGAAAATCAAATTAACAATATCAAAGATGAAAAGAGTGACCTCACCTCTAATGAAGAGGAAATTAAGGTAAGTATTAACAACTATTTTGCCTAGTTATATGGCAATAAATATGACAATCTAGGTGAAATGGGTGAATATCTACAAAAATATAAATTGCCTAGATTAACAGAAGAGGAAATAGAATATTTAAACAAACCTATCTCAGAAAAAACAAACAAACAAAAAAAAACAAAACAAATTGAACAAGTCATCAAGGAACTCACTAAGAAAAAATCACCAGGGTCAGATGGATTCACAAGTGAATTTTAACAAACATTAAAGTACAATTAATCCCAATACTATTCATACTATTTGACAAAATAAGCAAGAAAGGAGTTCTACAAAATCCCTTTAATGACAGAAATATGGCACTGATTCCAAAGCCAGATAGACCAAAAGAAGAGAAAGAAATCTACAAATCAATCTCCTTAATGAACATTGATTCAAAAATCTCAAATAGAATACTAGCAAATACTTCAACATCTTATTACAAGGATTATTTACTGTGATCAAGTAGGATTTATAACAGGAATGAAAGGATGGTTTAATGTAAGGAAAACCATCCATATAATTGACCACATCAACAACCAAACCAATAGAAATCACGTGATTATCTCAATAGATGCAGAAAAAGCCTTTGACAAAATATAATACTCATTCCTATTGAAAACACTAGAAAGTAAAGGAATATATGGGTCTTTTCTAAAAATAATAACCAGTATATATTTAAAACCATCAGCAAGCATTATCTGCAATGGGAATAAGTTAGATAACTTCCCAGTAAGATCAGGAGTGAAGCAAGGATGCCCATTATCAACTGTATTATTTAACATAGCACTAGAAATACTAGTGGTAGCAATTAGAGAAAAAAAAAAGAAATTGAAGTGATTAAAATAGGCAATGAGGAGACCAAGTTATCTCTCTTTGCAGATGATATGATGGCCTACTTAAAGAATCCTAGAGATTCAACTAAGAAATTAGTAGAAATAATCAACAGCTTTAGCAACGTTGCAGGATACAAAATAAACCCACCCAAATCATCATCATTTTTATATATTTCCAACACATCCTTGCATCAAGAGTTAAAAAAAGAAATTCCATTTAAAATCACCCTAGATAATATAAAATACTTAGGAGTCTATTTTCCAAGACATACACAGGACTTATATGAACAGAAGTACAAAACACTTTCTACAGAATTAAAAGTAGATCTAAATAATTGGGAAAATATTAATTGCTCAAGGGTAGGATGAGCTAATATAATAAAAATGACAATCATTCCACAATTTAATTTAAGTATTCAGTGTTATTCCTAGCAGACTACCAATAAACTTTTTTTTAATTAGAAAACATTATAATAAAGTTAATTTGGAAAAAAAAAGATCAAGAATATCAAGGGAACTAATGAAAAAAATGTGAAGGATGAGGTCCTAGAAGTACTGGATCTTTAACTGTAGTACTTTATAACTGTGATCATCAAAACAATATGTTACTAGCTAAGAGATAGCAAAGGAGGATCAGTGGAATAGACTTGACTTAAATGATCTCAGCAAGATAGTATATGATAAACCCAAAGAGTCCAGATTTTGGGACAAGTGTCCACTATTTGACAAAAGACTGCTAGGAAAATTGGAAAACAGTATGGGAAAAATCAGGTGTAGATCAACATGTCACACCCTATACCAAGATAAATTCAGATTGATTTAATGACTTAAATATAAACAAAGAAATTATAAGTCAATTAGGTGGACATAGAATAGTATTCAGATCTATAAGAAAGGAAAGAATTTAAGACCAAGCAAGAGATAGAAAATATTACAAAATGTAAAAGAATAATTTTGATTACATTAAATTAAAAAGTTTTTGTACAAACGAAGGCAATGAAACCAAAATTAGAAAGGAAGCAACAAATTGGGAAAAAATATATATTGTATTCAATCTGAAGTTAAAAACACAAACACTAAAATGAAATAAAACGACCCTGAAAAGTCAAGACCCTAGGATAGGACACAATTAAACAATGTGAGCCTAAATTAGCATTTAGTCAAATATTTTTAAATAGTTAGGAATAAGAGAAAGCCAGCATTGTCATGTTACCTTCAGTGACATTCAAAATATTTAATTCAAAATATTCAAAATATTTAATTAAAAAATTTTTAATTGACTAGTACATTGATTCATGGAAGATTTTTGTGGACAACTTACTTAAAACTATGGATAACCTAAGCAAGATTTATCTTCTATAAGAAGGTATTTGGTTATGATCTTTATCTATAAACACATATCCACACTATTGAGATCCAGCAAAGTCTCAAAATGCCACATTTTTGATTTTGCAAAACATATATTATTTTTTTAAAATAGTATTGAAGTCAATTTATCCTTTTTAGAGCTAAGGAACAATTGAATTTTGATTCATTAATTTTTACTCTCTCCCATCAGGATTTGGAAATATATTTCTTGGAAGTAGTAGGGTTTTTTTGTTTTGTTTTGTTTTGTTTTGTTTTGTTTGTAGGGAGAAAGGCCAAGGTAAGTAGAGAGGAATGATGATCTGTAGGATAATCTATACCTAAATAACTGTTTTGAGTAATATCTAGCCCAGCAGAAAATTCAACATCCAACATGTTTGAATAAGAATTATATTTTATCATCAGTAACCTAAACCAATTATGAATATTTAGGGACAATATTTTTATGTTTCTGCCTCAGGTCATAATGAAAACAGTTGATAAAATGTATCAATGTATGATCCAATACAGCAAGTTGAGATTTTAGGAAGTTGAGGATTAAGGCAGTTTCAATTTGCTGATGATTAAATACTGTTCTTAGCAAATGGAGGGAATCCACAGAGAATAGATTTTCATTAAAAAAATTGTCATACCCTTCTGCTCTGGTGACTACTGAAACACATGGTAAACCAGGAAGTCTAGGTCAGAGGATAGCATCTGCATTGACTGGTAAACCGATTTTGCTTCCTCAAACTAACCACAGCATCTCTTTTTAGTTCAGAAAACAACTCATGGCATTAGGGGAATTCAGTCAAGGCTGAAATTGAACAAATGGAGGTTTTGGCTACTGAATCACCTATTCCACATTTTCCCCCAGCACTTTCAAACCACTTTGGAATTGTCATACTGATATGTACAAACAACAAAGGCATTTCTTAAAGCACTCCTTCTCTGTGACAGTCCATATGAGTCAGTCATCTTCATTCTGTTTTTATTTGTCACACAAAAGGACTACCACAACATTTGGGAAAAATACTTGATGCCAGATTTGTAAATACATTTCTGTCAGGAAATGATCCAAGTTGACTTTACTCCATATGAAACCAGAAAATGTTGTTTTCAGGAAGTCAAAGTTTCTTTTTATATGTAAATAATTCTCATTTTATCTACTGGGTACTCAATAAGGTGACAAGAGCAAATTTCTTACTCAAGATTTACAGAGAAGAGATGGGAAAGAACTTAAGAAGTAAGAAATTCATTAACATAAAAGATATGAGTGAAAAAAGAGCTATTGCCATAGATTTAAAAAAATTTTTTTTTATTTTATATATACCTCAAGCTTATTAGGTTTAGTCTTTTGTTTCTGTACAGCTTTAGCAAGAAAACAAAATATCTTTGAAAACCACAAAGAGAATTATTCATTTACATAGGATTGTAGGTAGAGCTGGGAATAGGAAAAAGAGAAACTGTGAAATCCAATTCCTTTATCATAATGCTCTTGAGAGGAGAGAAATTTAGATGAGAGAAATGTTTAAGGTAGGAGAAAATAGGAGTTAGACCCTCCTCTAGCTACTAGAGTAAATACATTCTGTATTGAAATTCTGCCTCTGTTTATGTAGCCATGAAAGAGTCTCTTAACTTTTCAGAGTGACAGTCACCTTAGATTCAAAATGGACATTGCAATACTATTAGTATTTAACTCAAGAGTTTGGCACGAGGTTCAGATCAAATAATTTGCCATTATATTGTCATTAATTAACATCTAAATGTAATGACTTTTTAGCACTTCAGAATCAAAAGATTCCAGACAAAATTCATTATTTTTACATGAAACTTTTTTATCTCTCTCTAATCCTAGCTTCTTTTTTAATACTGAATTTTTATTTTTTCAATTACATGTACAAACATTTTTTGACAATTGTTTTTGATACTTTGCAATTCAGATTCTCTCCCTCACTCCCTCATTCCACTCTCCAGGGTGGTAAATAGTCTGGTATAGGCTATATCAGTGTTTTCATGCAATGGATATTTCCATATTCTTCATGTTGCAACTGAGAACACATATCACATTTACAATAAAAAATTCATGAAGGATATAAAGTGAAGGATGGCTTGCTTTGATATGCAATCAAATTCCAGTAGTTCCTTCTATGGCTATGAAAAGGTGGTTTTCTTTGGTTTTGTTTCCTTTTTCTGAAAACTTTGTTTTGCTAATAATAGTTTAGTATTTCATAGCTGATTAACATACAATATATCTGTGACAATATATTGTTCTCCTTGTTCCACTCATTTCACTTTTCATCAATTCACATTAATTTCAGGGGAGTTTTTTTTTTACTTATTCTGTTCATCATTTCTTATGGTGTAATAATTTTCCAATAGAAGCATGTACAACAGCTTGTTCTTCCATTACCCAATTGATGGAAACCCCTTCAGTTTTATCATTCTTTAAGACTACAAAAGAGCTGCTAAAATAGTTTAAGGTAAGAAGTTCTTTTCTCCCCATCATTGATCTTTCTATCTTCTTTTCCCCATTTACTTTATCTTTCTCTCCTTTCAGCCTTTCCAGGGACACAAATCTTTTTGCTACTCTTTACCTGCCTCCTTTAGCACCCCTTCTCTTTTATTTATCCCCACCTTTTTTTTTCCTTCTTTCCTTACTTCCTTGTTGGGTAAGATAGATTTCTATAACCGAATGAGTGTGGATGTTAGTCCCACTTTGTGCCAGTTCCAAAGAGAGAAAGGTTTGAGCATTGCCTACCACCCCCTCATCTTTTACTGTCACCATATTTATTCTTTATGCCTCTTCATATGAAGTAAATAACTCACAGCTTTCTTTCCTTCTTTTCTTTGTGTATTCTTTTTTATCCCTTTATATGTGTGTGTGTGTGTGTGTGTGTGTAAAATATACGTACCCTATTATGCTGAATTTACTTTCTCCTCTATCTATATATGTTCCTATTCATTATCCTAATAGTGATGAAGTTATTAAGTACTTCAAGTGCCATGGATATCTAAATTATCTTAGTTATTACCTTTGAACTAGTAATGTAATCAGTTTAATCTCTTGATTGACTTAAAGTATCTAAAGCATCTTAAAGTAAGTATCTAAATTATTTAAGAAAACTGCCATTATATTATTGAACAAGAAGTCAAAATAGACATTGAAAGAATCCATAGATAACCCCCTACATTAAATCCCCAAAAGAAAATCCCTAGGAATTTTATAGCCAAATTCAAGAGCTTCCAGGCCAAGGAGAAAATATTGCAAGTGGCCAGAAAGAGACAATCCAGTTATAAAGGAGCCCCAGTCAGGATTACACAGGATCTGACTAAGGACCATAAGGCTTGGAATATGATATTCATGAAGGCAATAATATTTGGGACTATAACCTATAAGAAAGTTTTAGTTTGATTATTGATTATAGACTTGCTTAAGTAGTTAGGTAGATAGTGATTAATTTCTTAGATAGTCAGTGTAGGCACAGTAGGCCTGGCCTGGCCCTGGCAGAAGAAACTGCCCTTGAAGGCAGATAGATTTATGTTTTTTTTAGAAAATTTTAGTTAGGATTGGGATCTTAGGTATAGTAATAAGATATTAGGAGATTACCCTCACTTTCCTCCTTTATATTTCCTATCCAAATTTTCATAAAATAAACTGTTTTGTGTTTAACAAACTGCTCTCCTAACCTTCATTCAAACTTCTGTGAAAATTTTAACCCTTTACTACACAGATCATGTCACTAGTAAAAATGAGAGTAACAAAATGTTTATTGAAAAATATAAAATGCCACATTTCTTTAGGGTGTTATAGAATATTATATTTCAAGAATTAAAATGGAGTATCACTCTAAGGACAATGGAGAGTATAAAGAAGAAGCACACTTCAAATTTGCAGGTATATATTAGTGTAAAGGGCTACATTAAAGCAGTCTTTGACTAGAAAATAAATTAAGAAGTAAACTAAGCTAGTGTTAAGTGTTTACATTTTGCTAGTGATAAAATGACTTCAGAATTAGAAAGACTTTAATTCAAGCCCTGCCTTTCACATACAGTGGCTATGTGATCCTGGACAAGTAACTTAATCTCTTAATGACCCATGGCAACTCTTTAAAACTAAGTCACTAATTTACAAAATAGTCATTGATATGCTTTGGGAAAAGGAGCTTCTTCACTAAGGAATTCCCCATAAAAACAAAATCATAAGTTCAGATCAATAAAACTCACTAACAATGAATTGCCAAGCAATAGAATATAGTTACAGATAGAAATTTTATATCATCTATTCCTGTTTCCATAACTATACCTCTATCTAATCTACTTATATGTATATGAAATATGAGTAAATTTATTTCCTATAATGTAACATATATACAGATATATAGAGAGAGGTCTATGTATATATGTAATGTGTGTATGTATATGTATATGTATGTTTATATGTATATATAGAAGCATTTTTCACAGAGAGAGAGAATAAGTACAAATTCATTTTGCATGGCAGAAAACACCTAATTGGCATCAGAAGAGCTCTCATCTATAAAATTAGTTGGTCATCTGACAAAAGAGAAAGATAACTGCTTAATTGTTTATATGTTCTTTCATGATGGCAAGATAATTTAAGAAAGGCCTCTGGTATCCATTGGGCAGACATGAATAGATTCAATTTTCATCTTTGGAAGTAATACTAAGACTGATATGATGGCATATCATTTGCTGTTTTGTATACAAAGAAGTTGTAAGGAATTTTCCTTACAACAATTGTATGACTTAGATAACTTCAGTATTATTAATGTCATTTATAGATGAGGAAACTGATGCATCAGAAAAGTTGTTACCAGACAATGTCACAAAATACTTGGCTGTGTCAATTCATGTGATTCATCTGGCGCTCAGTTCAATGTGTCTCCTTCTATTCAAATGTGGCTTTCTGTAACAGTTTAACAAATGTAGAATCCTACTTCTACTTTTCAGTAATATCTGAAACCATAGAAGGAAAACTATATCCTTCCCCTCTCCAATACTTGTTCTTTAAATCTGAATTTTACATACTTGATAGTGGCAGGATTTGCCTACAAGCCCTATGTTGATGATATTATGTCTTGAAGCAAAACTATTTCTAAGATGAGCTTATTTTAGGATCAATAGGTCAAACAGAGTAGGAAGACCAGAACAATAAAATTCCTTATTATATTTGCTACAGGGCATCACAAATCTTTCTGACAAATAGGTGCTTAGGGATACTACTTGAATATTTCCCATAAACTTTATATGGTGTTTTATAAAGCATTACACACAATGAAACTCAAGTAAGAACTTTGTCTCTCGAGTCAGAATGTATGAATTTTTTAAAAAATTAAAAACTTAACCAATGGACTCCTTTGAGGAAAAAATGAAGTTACAATAAGTGAAATATCAAGCACATTTTATGAATGTAATTTGGTAGCACCTAACCTGACAGGAGAAAAAATAATTTATGTCATTCTTTTGCCAAGCATCATCCTCCATACTGCACATTAGCATACATTTACATCTTTAAAATAATAAAATAACAATAAAAGAGTAATATATTGATGTAAGGTTTGTAAAGTACTTTACAAATATCATCTCATTTTATCCCCACACTGATCCTGTGAAGAGAGAAAACTGAGAAATGATTGTCACCAAACATGGAAGTGAATGATCCTGGATTTAAAACCTTATCTTCCTCACTGCAGATCTCTATTCTTTATAATATCTAATTGCTTTTTTTTATAAAATAAATTATCTCTTGAATAAATGTATCATTTACTGAGTTTGCCATTTTAAGTTTTCTTGGAAATGATACTGTAGTGGTTCAACATTTCTTTCTCCAGTTCATTTTGTAGATCAAGAAGGTGAGTCAAACAGTTTTCTCAGTCATTAAAAAAAACACAAAACAACTACTTTCTCTTTTAGAATCAATACTAAGTATCTGGTCCAATGCAGAAGAGGGTTAAGGGCTAGGCAAATAGGATTAAGTGACTTGCCCAAAATTCCACAGCCAGTAAGTGACTGAGGCCAGATTTGAACTCAGTTCTTCCTGACTCTAGGTCTGGAACTCTAACTGCTGTGCTACCATGTGAATGTCAAGATTTTACCTAAATTAATTTACAGATTTAGTGGCATAATAATATGGTCTTTTCAGAGAGAACTGGTATCATTTGAAATTACACACATTATCACAAAAGTGATCTGGGGAAACTGAGGTAATTAAGGCAATTAGATAGGCAAGTGATTAATTGTGAGAACTGAGTGAATACTCAATTGTGAATACAAAATTGAGTTATGTTGTGACTCAAGTTCTCTTTTTATTCAATTCTGGGTCTAGTCCCACTTCAGTCTTGTAAGATTATTTCATTGGGGGAAATGGGAGAAAACCTTGCTGTTGTTTGAACCAAACTCTCTATGGGAAGTTATACCACATTTACCTATTGCTTAGTTTCTTGTACCTATGTTATGCTGAACATAAACCCAGTCACAATCAAATATTGATGTAAGGAATTTTCTGATAATTATACTTATCAAAAAATTCATATGTCATTTGAAAATCGGTTCATTTATTTTTCCATATCCCTTTGATTTCTTACAAATGTTAGGAAAGAATAGAAACCTCTTTTCCCAAATTCATTCAGATTACCTGATACATCATATCCTGGTTCTCTTCCTCTTCTTTAATTCTGATCCTAATTTGATCAAGATTGCATACACACATATCCATTCAATTGCATTTCAAAATCTAAAAGTTATTCTTTACTCATATAAAAATATTCTATGTTAATTATTAGATCAAACTTTAAGGAACATCACAGACTGTGGCATAAACATGATATAATCCATAAACAGGACAATCTAGAGAAGAATTTATTTATTTGATCCTAACTGGTCAATGACATCATTTAATGGAATCCATGACTTTGGGTGGGGAGGAAAATCTTTATTTCTTTATAATTTGTTGTGTTTGTAATAAAAAATATCTAATTATATGCATTTAAGTATAGTATTATTGAAAGGAGCCCATATAATACTACAGGGTCAGATACATAAAATAACTTCTTATTTAAAAAGATATCACTATCAAGAAAGAATCCTTCTTCCAATTGGATTCTTTACTGGTCAGTTTTAATAAAAATAACAAATATGATTAACAAACATGTATTCTGCTGTTTTATGTCTTCATGACATTATTAATCCTCGGATTATAAAACATATATCCTTCAAGAAAATCTTTATGTTTTCACATATTCATGAGAGACACTAAACTGGAACAGATCCTTTAAGGGAGTTTGTTCTATGGAATCAAATATGTTTACATAGACAGAATGTAAATCACAATAAATTCAGAAGACTAAAATTGTCCACAATTTTTACTCAATCACATAATTATACAAAAGTAATCTGGCATAAAATATTTACAAATACCTGACTGTTCCAAATCTATTCCTTCATAAAAATGATACTCTCGTTGATCAGGGGGAAAGTATTTCTTTTACATAGACATGATTTTGTGTCCTAATTTTGTTTTGTCATTTATTGTCTTCTTTCCAATTTTTTCCTTAAATTTCCTACAGATCAATTTGCCTCAGTTTCATCTCTTGCCATGACTAATATGAACTATTTTTCTTCAGTTCTCTCAACTGTCACTTGCTTTTTTTTTATCAAATTATATTTATCAAAATAATCTATTATATTTCTTATTTGGTTAATACTCTCATTTTTATAATGTTTCAGATATATCTATGGTATTTAGCCATAGAACTTTTGAGGTGTCATTGCTTAGTTATAGTGAAAAGAATGTATTATCAATATAGCATAAGTGGCCTTATACATAGTAACATTGTTTGCTTACAGAACTTATATTTAAGTTATTATTCATTCCCTATAACCAAGTTACCTGGAATAAATGCTAAAAACACACTTTGAATTTTCATTAAAAGATACTGTTTAGAAGCAGTTGGCAGTTCTGGAATAAATAAAGAGACTTTCTTTTAAATTCATCCTGAATAGTCAAACATGGAGATTTTTATTATTGGTCAATAGTCCATTCCTGCAATATTAAAAATAATTAGCTTAATGTTAAAAGATAGCTAAATAAAGTCTTGTAGAACTTATCTGACTCTCTTTATCAAGGCTCAAAATATTACTTTTATTCATCATTACATATTTATATGCATATATATTATATTTATAACTGTTACACAGGCCGAGACAAATATAGGGACTATATAAATACAAGAAAAAAAGCTTTATAAACAAATAAAAATTTATACATTGTATAAATTTTAATTATTCATAGGTAGACTAAGCCAATATCTTAAACATCAAGATTTTACCTAAATTAATTTACATATTTAGTGTCATAATAATCAAATTGCCAAAAACATATCATAAGGCTAGAAAAAAATAACAAAATTCATCTGGAAGAACAAAAGTTTAAGAATATTAAGGGAAATCAATGAAAAAATGTGAAGAAACCTAGTTTAGCAATACCAGATTCCAAGTGATATTAAAAATCTGTAATCATCAATCCAATCTAGTACTGGTAAGAAATATAATGGGATCAGTGATATAGATTGGGAACATGGTACAGACCAATTTCTCCATATATCGTACTAAATACCATATATCAAGATAAAGTCAAATTGAGCATAAGAGTTAAAAATAAAGAGTGATATCATAAGCAAATGAAGTCAACATGGAAAAATTTATGTGTCCCATGTAAAGATAGGGAAAGATTTTTTTTTTAACCAGAAGAGACATAGAGAGGATCAGGGTGAGTAAAATGGATAATTTTGATTATATTAAATTAAATTAAAGTATTTTCACAAATAAAACCACTGCAGTCATGATTTTCAGAAAAGCATGAACCTGATGGAGGGAGGAATTAAGGCAAGTTTCTCTGATTGCTTCTTTTCTCTAATTAATATATATGTATATATATATATATATACATATATATGTATGTATGTATGTATATACAATGGAGTAAAATTTAGAAAAATTTGAGTCATTCTGCAATTAAAAATGGTCAAAGATTACATGTAGGAAGCTTTGAGAAGAAAACAAAACTCTAGAGTTACATAAAAAAAATTTCTAAATCCCTACAGATGAGAGACATAAATATTAAAATAACTGAAGTTCCAGCTTGCACATTAAAGATTGATGAATATGACAGAAAAGGATAATGACAAATGTTGGAGGGGATGTGGAAAGATAGGGATACCAGCACTCTATTGGTGGAGTTCTGAACTGACCATTGTATTGGAATACTATTGTTCTATAATAAACAATGAATGGGATAGTTAAAAAAAAAACCTTTGGAAGACATATGAATTGATACAAAGTGAAGTTAAAGACAGAACTAGGAAAAAGTTCTACACAATAACAACAGTATTATTTGATGATCACCTGTTTTCCTTGAAAATACTTTAAATACATGTTTTATGATGGTTCCTAAAAAGTTATGATTAAAAATGCTATCC
>NC_058133.1:84664284-84690951 GCF_016433145.1 Gracilinanus agilis | reverse complement strand
CTGACCCTTCCAGCCACAGAGAGCAGCAGCCCAGATCCCTCTGCTCCTACTGAGCATCATCCACAGCAGCACCAGAGCCGCCTCGCTTCTGCTCCTCCAACAAGGTTCTTGCCGTTGATATCCTTCTCAGGTCCTTACTCTAGATCAGATACATAAGAAGGCATTTTCCCAATATTGTTATTTTTTCACTACATCTCTTACATTTATTTGCATGTCTATACACACACACACACATACACACAAACACACGAGTGACCCCTTTTATGCAGGCTTCATCATCTCTTTTATAGTCTAATGTAATTACCTTTTAATTGATTTCTCTTTTTTTGAGTTTTATCCAATTCCACTGAGTCTTTCATGTGTCAATATTACTTTTTCCTAAAATGTAGATTATTTCATACCAACTACATCCATCAAAAAATTACAATTCCTGGGACAGCTGGGTAGCTCAGTGGATTGTGAGCCAGACCTAGAGACGGGAGGTCCTAGGTTCAAATCTGGTCCCAGACACTTCCAAGCTGTGTGACCCTGGGCAAGTCACTTGACCCCCATTGCCTACCCTTACCACTCTTCTGCCTTGGAGCCAATACACAGTATTGACTCCATGACGGAAGGTAAGGGTTTAAAAAAATATATTTAAAAAATTCCAATTCCAATCACTTCTAGGATAGGAAACAACAATAACAACAACCTCCTTAACAACCACCACCACCAAAACTTTAGTATTTCTCATTCTTCTCAAGCTGGCCCCGTTCTGTCCTTGCAGTGTCTTTCTCATTTCTCTGCTCCATGATTTCTATTTAATGGTTTACAATCCACAAGAGGTTTGGCAGTAATGATCCAGTAGGTTTATTTAATGGCAAATTAATATGTAAATGTTTATAGAATATTATGAGTAATTTGACAATTCATAATACATTTTTGTTGTTGACTGGTATTTAAAGAACAAAAACAATGGAGATCACTCAGGAGTGTGCTGGTAAATGTTTAACAACTCTCCAAAAATTAAAAAACAAAACATGGGGGCAGCTGGATGGTTCAGTGGATTGAGAGCCAAGCCTAGAGACAGGAGGTCCTAGATTCAAATCCAGCCTCAGACACTTCCCAGCTGTGTGACCCTGGGCAGGTCACTTAACCCCCATTGCCTAGCCCTGTAACAAATAAAAAATTAATATAGATATATATATATATATATATGTATAAGACATTAGGATTAAAAAAACATTTTTAAATTTAATGTTTATTATTAAATATTTTCTCCATCACTCTCTTAAGTCAAAACATTTTGTTACAGTCCTGTTGCATAAAGGATCGACTTTCCAGAAAGAAGTAAGATTCCCCTATTGTCAAGGGAAAAATTATGAGACTGGCCATAATTAATAGTTTTCTTAATTCAAAAGTAGTAGGGGAAAAAAAGATTGAAAATTAGGAGAGAGAGATATAGGTTAGTTTTCTTACTGCTCCGTTTAGTTTGCTATTCTGTGGCTACCATTAGGGCCCCATACCCATGCTCATTGGAAAGTCCAAGCCAGCAACAAACACAGAAGAGAAGAGAGTGAAATCCCCCTTGCCTCAGTTTATCAAACTTTCTCTACCCATTAACTCTCAAACCTCACATCTCAGGAGCTAATGGTGGCTTTCTATTTTGCCTGCACCACCCTGCCCCCTGTCTCATGATTTCTTGACTCAATTGCTGCATTTTTCCACCTGCCATTCTATCCTCATGACCCAGTCCACTCAATGATTTCCTTCATACAATCCTTGCCTCCTGGTCAAGTTCAGGCATTCATATAGTTAACAGGAGATGATATCACTGAGCCACCCCAGAAAGTGGGTTGGGTAAATTCCCTTCACACACTATTGTTTGGACTTAAGCTCCATTCACCCTCAGCTTAGGTGTGGTTGACTTTATCAGGATACCTGACTTGTGCCTGCAGGAAATAAATCCTCTAGGTTAGCTGGAGATGTAAATCAATCCTTTAATGTGTTCAGATGCTGACAGTTACAGGTAAAACAATAGAACTGGTTCGATGTGAATTTTATTGGCCAGTATTGGAGTAGAATACAAAGGGGAAAATGAGAAAGGGACCCTATATACAACTCAGGCATACATGAACATAGTTCATAATTCATTTAAGGGCAGCATTGTGTTGGGAAATACACAGAGACAGATCCATTCAGCTCAAAAAATATGCTACAAGGAGCCTATCTGATTTTAAATACCCTGATTTCAGGGTTTGCATAACAGAGTTAGAGGCAGAGAAGGGATTTTAGGACCACATAGATTTAGATGGAGGGAGAAAAATAAGCTATTTGGAAAGATATGTCTTAAGAGTATACAGTTGCACTAAGCTTAAAAATTATTATTGCTTGTACTGCTCTATCAATAAATTCTGTAAGCTACAGCTTCTCTTAAGGGGAAACCATAATAGTGTTATCAGCTCACTGGTTCTAATTTTAACACAATCCCTGATTTCTTGTATTTGTGGATTTTTGAGGTGTAAAAATTTTACATTTGGCTTCTACAAGTAAGAATAACTGCTTCAGCACAACTTGGGAATCACTACTCATTTGTTGCACTTTTTGTTGTATTTTATATGTTATTTTGTATGTATAAATATGTATTATTATTGTAGAGTCTATACAACTCTAGTTGTATTTGCTAACATATTCTTCATCAGACTAATTTAATCTCTGGTTTATTGTCTTTGAATACTTCCCGCTTCTATTCATTGCTTGAAATCCCCAGCTTCATTCAACGTTCGGTTCAAGTACTTTTTCCTATATAAGGACTTATCTGTTCATCCAGTTGTTAGTGACATTCCAATATACCTGTTATTTACTTTAGATGTGTGTTTTATGTACTACCTACTTACATATGTGTATGTTGCATGTACTTCTCTATATAGAGATTGACCTTTTAAATTATAACAATTTATATTGTTATAAGTATAACAATATAAAGCAATATCTGTTATGGTATCTGAGTATTCAGCATGTGATAAGCACCTAATGAAAACAATAATGCTTTATTTTCATATAGAAAATATTCATAAAATTGTCATCTGCCTCCCAGATTCCTCATTTCTTTTATCTTTTTGCCTTATGGCCATTTGTAATTATCACATTTGATCATTACTTCAATTTGACTTAAAGATATGCTTTTAGGCTCCAGTTTCTGTCATTTTGTAATGTATTTTTTTTAAACCCTTGTACTTTTCGGTGTATTGTCTCATAGATGGAAGAGTGGTAAGGGTGGGCAATAGGGGTCAAGTGACTTGCCCAGGGTCACACAGCTGGGAAGTGGCTGAGGCCGGGTTTGAACCTAGGACCTCCCGTCTCTAGGCCTGACTCTCACTCCACTGAGCTACCCAGCTGCCCCCATTTTGTAATGTATTTTTAAGAATTTTGTAATTAATGAGACAAATGACATTTTAATATTATTGGAAAAATCTGTGTATTAGAGATTTTTAACATGACCTCCCCCCATGGAAACATGTTTTAATTTATATATGATTTTAATACTTAAAAAAATATTTAGCTAGGATGCCATATTTAACTTTAAAATTATACTCATTCCTATTTATTATTATGAATTATTATCATTCCTTTAATTGTATTAATTTATGTCCTTTATATAAACATATAAATATTTTTATGTTGTTCAGTCATCAATAATGTGAAAGGGAATTCTTTTTCTTGTTGTCTATTTCTAAGTTAATGAACCAAAAACTTAAACATCCCTACTTAACAATAAGTGAGTTCCCAAGTGACTTACTAAAATGTGTGACAACTTGAGAAACTTGTGAATCCTTTGATAAGAGTTTATACCCTCAGAGGATGAGAGGTGGATCCCACAGACACTGCCCTGCTGGGCAGTGCTAGGCAGTTTGGAAGTTGTGATTGGCCCCTGTGAATAGAGGAAGGGACAGGAAGTGACATGGAGAAAGGACTATAAAATGTCCTGAACTTCCTGTCCAAGAGGTCTTTGGCTTGGGTCTTCTGCTTGAGTCTGCAGCTTAAATCTTCAGCTTGGAGCTTCTGCTGGTGACTTGCCTCTTGGAGGTGGCTTTGGACTTGGGACCTTGGCTCTTGGACTGCTTCTTGAAGGACTACTCCTGGATCTTCTCCTTTGGACTTTGTCTTGGGTGAGTGAGTAGCTGTCCTTCCCTTCCTGGCTTCTGGAGAGATTAGTTCCAGATAAGCCTCCTTCTCCTGGAGGAGGCTACATTGCTGGAACCTTTGTATAAGACATCACCAGATACTCTGGCTTTAATGATTAATGAGCCCTGCTGGGGTTGAGTCAATCACCAGAGCAATATTTGGTGTGATAGGTTAGACATTTTCTCTACTTTCTTCTTACATTTCTCTACTTTTGCTCTTTCCACCTCTTTATAAATAAAAGCTACTAAAAGTCACCTTAGTTGAACTATACTACTTTTTAATTGGCAACCACAATATTACTTTAGAATTCTCATATTTTATTCAAACTCCTAAAATTTAATCCCTACAATAGATAGTGTGTTGTAGTGAATGCAAGATCATCATTGGAGATAAGAAACAGGGTGAAATTCATGCATCTCACACATATTGATTAGGGTACCAGGGAGAGATAATTTAACATTTGAGTACTCCCAGGCTACTCTGTCAGATTAGAAATGATAAAATATGGAGAGAGAGTGGAGACTTGTATTAGTAGCAATTTTTGGTGGGGTGGGGTATGTTAATTTTTACTGGGATTGTTCATGTCAATGAAATCATAAGTTTTGTCTGATCCAACCACAAAATAATTAAGTCCTCAATATCTCCAGAACCTACTCATTTTCTAAGATAATATAATGTCTATAATGTGAATTAGAAACCTTAAATATTTGTGGGCATAAGAATACATGTGTGTATACCTATATGTTTATGTCTGTGCATATAATAAATGTGCATATTTTCTCATTTCACATTCACAACTCTATGACAGGTAGTATCATCCTCATTTAATCAATAAGAAAATTAAAGACAGATAAAGATGTACTTTTCTCTATGCTATATAAAATCCTCTGTGTAATATACCTAACCTAAGTCTTTATGACTGTAAATAGGCCTTTTGTTTACAATAACTGATTAACAGAATTTTGGATTTCTGATAAACCTTTTTCTGTCTTTCTTTTCATGTGCTTTTGTTTCTTTCTTTTAAATGGATGACAAGCAGTCAGTTCTTTCTTCTGTGAATACCAGTTATTGTTACCTTGGAAAATTAAGTTAAACTAAGAGGCAATGCTTAGAGCATGCAATTTATTAGGCTAGCAGCAACCAAGACCTAATTCTAGAAAAGACTGGTCTACAGCCTCTCAATAATCAAAGAATTTGGGGTAGGGCTTAATAGCCCTCATATAGTTTTGAAAAGTACAATAGAACAAAGAATAGAGTTGGGTAAGTGGGAGAAAATAATGCAATTAGTTATAGAGAAGACAGCATAATGGAGGTGCAATTAATACTATTGGTTGGATATTAGAGAGAAGGAGACACCAAAGGAGTTAAAAAAAAAAACCTTTTTCTCACTTGAGAATAAGAAATATTCATCGTATAAGTTTACCTGCTATGTTAGTAATACTGGAACAGACTTCTTTGGATAGCAAACCAAACATCCTTGAAGCATAACTTGATGATGAAAATATACTAATATACTAGGTCAGACCCCCTGGTATCCACCTGCCTCTTTCAAGGATAACAGACGTTTTTGAAGCAATGCTACAACAGAGATTAGCAAAAGAAATGAATTTCTAAACTTACTTCAAAATTGTTGGTATTTCTCATTCATTCCAGTTTATTTTCCTTCTTAGGATTCCAGAAAAAGGAGAAGCTCCACCTTCTCTTCTGCCTTCTGTTTCAAAATGACCATCATAGGCTCTTATGTTCTTCAAGAATTTCATGGAGTCCCAAAGGTTAAGTTATTTGCCTAAGACAATGTATGCAGCATAATTGAGAGATGGGACTTGAACTCAGAAATTCTTAATTCTGACATCAAATTTCTACCCATGAGTCTCATCATCATCATCATCATCATCATCATCATCATCATCATCGTATTTGTATTCATTATCATCCATTCTATTAGTGATTACTATTGCTATTAATAATATCATTAATATTACACTGACAAGAGAATAATGATGTGACATTCATGTTAACATTTTCACATTTTCTCCTAGGCCTCAACATTTTATCTATATTTTATTTGAAGGGATAAAAGCTTTTAAAAATAATTCTGTAATTGAAATAAAATTTTCTGCCGAAATCTTTTTTCTTTTTTTTTCATATCTAACAGAAAACCATCAACCTGAAAGTCAAGATTTATAGTGGAACAAATGTTTTTAATTACCTTCCAGTTGTAATTATGCATATGTCACAGATGGAAGGTAAAGCAGTTCTGTTATATGAAAGACAACATATGAGTAATGACTGTAGTTTAAACAACAAAAAGAAAGTTGTTTTTCAGAAAAGAATAAAAATGCAATAGCTTCTCTAGCTGGGCAGGGCAAAAAAAGAGCAATATAGCTTTTGTGGTAAGTTTGTTAGTAAATTTTTGGTCTAAAGTGGCAGAAATAGATGGTATGGAATTACTTTTGAATTACTATTTTTTAAATTTTATCTTTGATTTTTTTATTTTAAAAGTATTTTAGGCTATTATTTTTAATGGGCATTCTATATTTCCCAGAATTTATATGTTTGTGTTTCCTTAACAGTTATCTTAATGTTTAAGTGATACAGAATTCTTTGATCAAATTCTTTTGTTGCATCCTCTCCACCAAATACCTAAAAAATCCTCATCTATGTGTTCTGATATCATGTAAAATTACAGAACAAACTAATCCTTTACATCTTTTACATATTTCAACTTACTTATGATAGCATAGAAATAATAGAATGGTAGTTCTAAGAAAATAACACCAAGTATTATACTATGTCCCCTCCTATTAAATTAATTTATGATATAATGAAATTAATTAATTTTCATATGTTATAATATTTTATTTTGTTTTTGGATTAATTTTAATACTATGACCATTATTGTGATACCCCCAAATAATATATAATCCATAAAATAAAAATCAAAAATAAATTTACCTCATATAACTAAAGGAGTGGCAGAATTGCATAAAGGATAGAATATTGGTCTTAGAGTCAGGAAAAACTGAATTCAGATTCTGTATCAGAAATTTATTAGCCATTTGATCCTGAGCAAGTCACAACCTCCTCATCTCTGCTTCCTTATCTGATAAATTGGAATTTGAATGGAAACTATTTCTCAGGGATGTTGTAAGAATATGGCTACAATCACAGATACACATATATAAATACACCTGTGTGTATGTGTGTGTTTGTATGTATATTTGAAAACCATAAAGAGCTATATGAATAATAATTGTTTTTATTACTGCTAATACTACTATTTCTACTACTAGTGCATAGAGAACTTAAGAGTCATGAAGTTCTGGATTCAAGAACTGACTATCACAAATACTAATGAAGGCAAACTGAATTACTATGGACCAATCATTTAAAATCTTAGTACCAGAACCAAGGGTAGAATTAAAACTGCAAAGATTAACTTTATTTATGCAAATGAACTAAGCGGGGCTAAAATCTGGAGAATAGTTAAGAAGCTTAATAGTTGTGCCTGGAAGTTTTTCTGGGGAAGGTTATAGATATCAAGGATTTCCTTAGTATCCTGAATAGCTGTGATCTATAACCAGAGTGCAACAGCTGTTCAAAAAATGTGTCAGCCAATTTTATTACTAGCCAAAGCACAATGTCATTTATTATTTCGATTCTCTAACTTCCTTATTTCATTTGTTTCATCCAAAGTTAAAACAAACATGCTTATGTGGAAAGAAAAGTTTTACCATGAACTTCTTTTGACAAAGATATTTAAAAGAAATTCTACTACTTTCAGAAGTGGACAATAATTTTGAAAGATGACTGAAGGCAATAGAATATTTCCCTACTTATTATTTGTTTGTTTCTTTAATTTCTCTCCTTTTTGACAACTTGTCATCTCTATGAACTGCTTCCTGATGAAGGCAAGAGACAGATACCTTGGTAAAGACAATGGCATGATTCCATTATGTAGTACCATAGGAATTTGGTTCTGAAATATTTCTCTATCCTTTAGACAAATAAGAATCATTATATCATGTGCAAAAGAACACATGCCCTCTTTTATTGAATAGAGGTCCTTGGAAAACAAATGGAGAAATAAAATACATTATTCAGGCTATTTTAGTTGTCATAATGAAAAAAAATAATAAAAATAAAAAAAAATTCTCAGGACCTTCATCAATGAATGATCTAAGATTCTAAATACAGACCAGTTGCTTATCTCCAATGGTAGTTAGCCAAAACAAAGTTTTACATAAAAATAAAAACACAGATTCTGAATGTACATACTTGCCTAATAGCTAATATATTTACATTTTCCTTGTATTTATGGATGTAAGAAGACAAAAATAGCTTCAGCTGTTATCCAAACTTGCTTGTCTTCCAAAAAATGATATTTCTCTTCCCTATATAATGATTAGGAAAAAAAAACTAAGACATTTGTCCTCCCTAGAGAATCAGAGCATTTTTTGGAAGTTCATTTAATAACAACTTTCTGAATTACATGAGACAACCATCTCCATTCTCACATACTATTACATGCTGTTATGCTTAATTATGACATTTGTAATAATATTTTACCAGACTACCACATGGAGTGAATTTCAGAAAATAATATTTTAGATAAGATACAGTGTGTGACATCATGGAAATGATGGTTTCTAAGCTAGAAAGACTCCCAAGATTCCTATTCAGTAATAAATTGCCATTCAAGTAAGCAGGAATGCAAATTCTCTATGTACTTTGACCAAAGACAGACTGACAGACTCTCTCTCTCTCTCTCTCTCTCTCTCTCTCTCTCTCTTTCTCTCTCTCAAATGGATAAAGAATACATACTAATCATGGGGAGGTTGCAGTCTGTGTTAGATAAAGGAAGGCATTTGAGTGGAGGTGAAATAATGGATCTGTGAATTATTAAAATATAGACTAATAAGAATATAGATGAAAATTCTGAACATGTTTTATTCTCCTTTTATGAAAGGAAAAGTTTTGACCAACCACTGTACTTCAGTTTTCTCAAGAACACAATCAATGAGTTATCATATCTAGATCTCATAGAATTCAGGTCTGTGATTTGTGTAATTCATTTAAAAGCAAGTGTAGAAAAAGATTACAATGTCATCATCAGTTCTGAAAGTCAGAATCCTTCAATTTAAGTAATTTTGTCCCATGAAATACATAGAAGTAAAATGAATGTTGCATGAAAATTATTACACAGTAGACCTATCCATTAACTAAAGTGTAATTGAATTGAAACTATTATTCCACTCATGCAAATAAAGGAAATATAACAATGTCTCAGTGAATTGATTTTTAATCTTGGAAGAGAGTTTTAAACTTATTATTTTGCAATGATAGTTATTGATCTGTACATTCAAATATTTATTCAAAATATTTTGAAAATATGCCATGCTCATGAATAAAAAATTGTTATTTTGTAGTCCAGATCTTTGCAATGGTAACTGAATAACCATTCTGGTTTTTTTATAAAATAAGGTTAGTGTGTTATATTTTTATAATTCTATTCTTTCTTTGTATGTATATATGCATGTGCACATATACACATATGCACACATACACATATGTATATTCAATGAAATATGTCATTCCAGAAAAGCCTAATTAAAATTTATAATGATAGAAGTTCACCATCAAGGAGTTTTTATAATTTTATCCCTAAGCATTTTATTTGATAAGACTCAAATCAAAAGTGTTTGGGTGCCTAGGATCAATGATGATGTCTTGTCTTTCATTTCCACCTAGTGAAAGAAGTAAGTCTTGACCAATAAAAGGTTGGTGAAATCAAAACCCTGTTGGTGTTGTTTCCCTCCTAGGCACAAAGGGTAATATAGTTACCCTCAGGCCTGGAGCTCTAAAAATGCAATCTGACTGTTGTACAAATTTCAATAAAAAGTTTCAATACAGTAATAAAACAGTACTGGGTGAGGAAGGAGGGCTAAGGAGACCCCTAATCTATTTGAACTAGTCTTAACCTGCCTCTAAAAAGCCTGCAAAGGTCTTGCTTCTGGTCTCCCACACTATCTCACAACCCTGACCTGACTAAGCTATAAACCCCAAATTCCCTGATCTAGCTTTCCTAATACTAAGCCATTCCAAAAACAGTTTCTGGTAGAGGTGCAGAGCAAGTTGGCTGAATCAGGATGGTGACCTAAATTGGCCTGATCACCACAGGAACAGGCTTGAGTCTGTGGAGTTATAGATGTAGTTCAGGTTGAGGCATGGTGGCTTCTTCTCCAAAATCTGTCATATCGAAGCCATCTTAATCTGGAAAGGCTGACTAGAATCTCTCAGAGAAGGACAGGAACCAAAGTAGGAGGACACCAAGGATCACAAGCTGGATCCAAGG
This sequence comes from Gracilinanus agilis, assembly GCF_016433145.1. Taxonomy (NCBI): domain Eukaryota; kingdom Metazoa; phylum Chordata; class Mammalia; order Didelphimorphia; family Didelphidae; genus Gracilinanus; species Gracilinanus agilis. Next base: position 84,680,432 of record NC_058133.1, on the reverse strand, counting down.
GAGAGCCACGTCCAGAACCTGTGACCTCTCTCACTGTTTCCAAACTCCCTCCTCCAGGCGGACAGTTCATCCTCTCAGAAGTCTCTCTCTCAGAATTCTGAGAGAGCCCCCAGGAACATCCTTTCCCTTGCACTGCAGCCAAATCTTATATTTTCATCCTGCACCTCATTGCATCTTTCTCTCACTAGACAATCAAAAACCGATAAGGAAAGGGATAAGTAGAACCTAGATAATGGTTAAAAGGGAGTAACTTGTCTGAGCTCTCCCAAATTCCTCTTCAAACAATGTTAAAAATGCACCAAAACAAAATTTTGAAATGACAAAACTAACAAAAAGGCTTGGGTTGAACTATTTTCCAGTCTCTGACAAGTTTAAAAAGCCTTCAGAAAATATCTGTCTTACTGTGGTGAGAATAAAGTATAGTCCAGTGCAGGCAGCATCAGTACAGGCCTTGCCCCAAAAAATGAGCCACAGGATTTGGAGGTGATTGAATTGCTCTCAGACAACATGGTAAGGGTGTCAGACAACTGCTCAGAAGATTAAGAAGATTCTTTACTGTCATTTGGAGCAAGACTCTGTTCCATTGTCCATATTCAGTTTGGGGTTGAAACAAAAGGCAAGGAGGACCACTATTGAAAGAGGGAACCTGCTTACACTTCTAAAGTGGGAAAAGAGTGTTTGTGGTAACTTACGGAGGAGAACACTGGCTAGTAGCAATGACCAAAACTCCCCCTAGAACACATCATCTTGATAAAACTGAAAAATACAGGCCACAAGAACCAGTTCTAAAAATTAGAGTTGGAAAAAATAATTGAAGCTTAGAATAGTGTGCCCTCCAGTTGAGGATCAGAGCCTAAATTTAACTAAATCTAAAAATAAAAAATAATAAAAAAACAGGTTGGAAAAGTGATCAAACTACAATAAAAAAACATTAAGCATAGAAAGTTAAAGAGGTAATAGGAAAGATAAAAGCAAAATCAGAAGACAACAATGTCAAAAAAAGTTATATACATATATAGATTAAAATAAATTAAAAAGTCTTAATTCCCTTTTCTTTCCCCTCAAAAAAAGAATAACTGCAAGAGCTGAAAAGGAATTTTGAAATTCAAATAAGAATGTATGGGAGGAAATTGAGAAAAGAAATAAAAGGGATGAAGAAAATCAGGGGAAAAAAGAATCAATAGCTTGATAGAATTGACACACAAATAAACACAAAGAAAATAAAAAATTTAAAACAGAATAGGCTAATTGTAAAAGAGGTCCAAAAATCCACTGATGGGAAGAACTTATAAAGAAGAATAAGGAAAGTGAAAAAAATATGTAAAAACATCACTGGAGAGAATAACTCCCTAGAAAACAGAATTAGCCAAATGGGGGTAAAGGGTAAGGGGAGAAGAGATAAAATTCATTAAAGAAAAAAATCCTTAAAAATTAGAACTGGCCATATAGAAAAGGAGTTGAAAAAGCTAACTGAAAAGAATAATCCCTTAAAAGTTAGAATATAGCAAGTGGAAGACATGAGGAATTAAGAAAAAAATTTAAAAATAAAAGAATGAAAAAATAGAAGGAAAATGAGATATATCTTAAAAAAACAACTGACTTGGAAAAATATTGAGGAGATAATTTAATAATTATTGAACTAAATATAAACTGTGATAAAGAAACAACCTCAATATCATATTTCAACTAACTATTGAGTAAACACTTTCCTGATATCATAGAATAGAGGGCAAAATACTAATTGAAAGAAACCATTCATCATTTCCTGAAAGACATCTCTAGATGAAACTTCCCAAGAACATGTTAGCCAAATTCCTAGGGATTCCAATTTGAGGGAAAAAAATATTTCCTGATACAAGAAAGCAACAATTCAATTTGTAGAGCTACAATTGGGAAAACACAAAATTTAGCAGCTTCTACATTAAAAGATGAGAAGACATGGGATATGATAATCCAAATGCTAAGAAGTGAGGGATACAATTAAGAATTTCCATAATCCTTCAGGGAATATAAAAATTTAATGAAATGGAAAATCTTCAGAAATTTCTGATGAAAAGCCTAGACCTGAATAGAAATATTGACTTTCAAATAAAAGTCTCAAGAGAACCCCAGAAGGAAAAAAAATAGGAGAGAAATCATAAGAGATTCAGTAAAGTTAAACTGTTTACATTCCTTCATGGGAAGAAGATATTTTAATTCCTATATATTTTATTATTATTAGGGCTGTTAGAAGGAGTATAAGTAGACATAGGGTACAGGTATGAGTTGATCAGGATGGGATGATAGCCAAAAATAAATAAATTAAGGGGTAAGAAAAATGAATGCACATGTAGAAGGGGAAAGGAGAGATAGAATGCAGCAAATCATCTCACATAAAAACAATTTGAAAGAGTTAATATAGTGGAGGATAAGATGGTGTAATGGTGGTAAATGCTGAACATTATACCAATTTAAATTATCTCAAAGAAGTAATAACATATACACTATGTCAGTATAGAAACAAATTTTACCCCACAGGGAAGTAAATGGGGGAAGGATATATATATGTTAGATTATTTAGTTTACAACTAATTTTAAATTTGCCTCTTTTGGATCCTTGTTAATTATAATTTCATCACATTATGTGTTGAAAAGGTTGCATTTATCATTTCTGCTTTTCTATATTTATTTGCAATATTTCTATGCCATTGTACATGGTCAATATTTATATTCGTACAATGTACTGCTGAGAAGAAGGCATATTCCTTTTTACCCCTGCTCAATTTTCTCCAGAAATGTGTTAACTCTAATTTTTCTAGCATTTCATTCACTTCCCTTATTTCTTTCTAATTTATTTTTTAGTTCAATTTATCTATTTCTGAAAGATGAAGGTTGAGATCCCCCCACTAGTATTGCCTTACTATCTATTTCTTCCTTAATTTCCTTTAGTTTCTCCTTTAGAAATCTAGATGGTATACCATTTGGTGCATAAATGTTCAGTAATGATATTATTCATTCTTTATAGTGCCTTTTAACAAAATATAATTTCCTTCCTCATCTCTTTTAATCAGATCAAATTCTACTTTGTCTTTGTCTGGTATCATGATTGCTACTCTTGTTTGTTTGTTTGTTTTAATTTAGATGATGAATAATAATTTCTCCTTCAGCCTTTTACCTTTAATCTTTGTGTCACTCTGCTTCAAATGTATTTCTTGTAAACAATATAAAATTGGATTTTGGTTTTTAATCCATTCTGCTATCCACTTGCAGTTTATGAGTGAGTTCATCCCATTCAGATTCAGCATTATGATTACTACCTGTGTATTGCCTTCCATCATATTATTCCTTTAGATCCTACTCTATTCCCTTTCACTCTGTTCCTTCTCACCAATATTTTGCTTTTTGTCCCTCCCCCTCAATTTCCCCTCCCTCCAATTACTTCCCTCTTCCCTTGTCTTATTTCCATTCTACTTTTCTGTAGGGTAAAATAGAATTCTATACCCCACTTTGGAGGGTAAGGTAGAATTCTATATACCAATGAATATACTTTTTCTTCCCTCTCTGAGACATTCACTTTTAGAGTCAAGTTTAAGCATTGCCCACCACCACCCTTTTCCTCCCCTCTGTATAATGATTTTTCATGCCTCTTTATGTTATATAATTTACCCTATTCTATCTCTTCCTTCCCTTTTCTCTCAGATCAACCCTCTCTTTCAGCCCTTTATTGATTATTTTAACATGTCATTTATATGTATACATATGATATCATACATACATATTATTGCATATCATATCTTTTACATGCATGTCATAGCATCATATATCATCATATGCATCATATCATCATAATAAGCTTACTTCTTTACCCTCTTTTGAGTAAATTCCTTCTCTCTTCTCTACTAAGAGTAATTTTTGAGCTTTACAGAAATCATCTTTCCATATAGACATATAAACATTTTTACCTTAATGAATCTCTTAAATTTTCCCTTTATTTACTTTTTGGGGTTCTCTTGTGTCATGTCGTTGGACTTCAAATTCTATTTTTTTAGGTCTGGCTTATTCCTCAGGAATGCTTGGAAATCTTCTGTCTTACTGAATGACCAATCCATTTTTTCTACTGAAAGAATATACTCAGTTTTGCTGGAAAGGTGAGTCTGAGTTGTAAAGCCAAATCTTTTGCCTTCTTGAATATGATATTCAATGCCTTTTGATCATTTAATGTAGAAGCCTCTAGGTCCTGGGTGATCCTGATTGTAGCTCCCTGGCATTTGAATGGCTTTTTTCTGGCTGCCTGAAATATTTTCTCCTTGGCTTGGTGGTTCTTAAATTTAGCTATTACATTTCTGTAAGTTTTCTATTGAGGATTTCTTTCTTGAGGTGACCTATGAATTCTTTGTATTTCAAATTTTATTTTGTTTGAGGATCTCTGGGCATTTATCTTTGATTATTTCTTGTAATGTGATGTCCAAGGTTTTTTCTTGATTATGACTTTTAAGTAGTCCAATAATTCTCAGATTGTTTCTCCTAGATCTATTTTTTAGGTCAGCTGTTTTTTTTTCTTAATAAGATATGTCATCTTTTCTTCTTTTTTTCATTCCTGTGAGTCTGTTTAATTGTTTCTTGATTTCTCATGAAATCACTAGTTTCTAGAAATCAATTTAGATTTTTATGACCTGATTTTCCTCTGTCAGTTTTTAGTTCTCTTTTTTAACTGGCCCATTTCTTCTTGCATCACTCATTTCTCTTCCATACTTTGCCTCTCTTAATTGGTTTTTGAAGTCTTTTTTTGAATTCTTCTAGACTCTGTGTCCAATCTACATTTTTCTTTTAGTCTTTGCATGTGTTTACTTTGCTTTTGCTGGTCCTCTTCTGTGTCTATACCTTACTCTTTGTCTCCATAAAAATTCTTTAGAGTTAGGTGCTTTTTTGTTGTTTGCTCATTTTTCCTATCTAATTATAGGTAGGCCCTATCTTCTTGGAAGTTGGGGTACTTTCCTAAATTTCAGTTCTTCCTCACCTTACTTTCTGGGTTATTACTAGTTTACCAGATTGTCCGATGACTGAGAGTTCTGAGAGCCCCTTTCCCATGCTGATTCAATTGATCCTTGTGATGCTAATAACTTAAAGACTTTCCTTAAGTGTGGGTGTAAGCTTTTGATCTCACTCTAAACTTGATCAGGTCAGAGGTGGATCAAATTCTAGCCCCAGGCATAGGCTCAAGTTTTTGGTGTTCTTGATCCAATCAGGGACTCCCTTGATTGCCCTGTCCTGGAGCTCCACCCTTAGGTTTTGGCAAAAAGATCCAGTGGAACTCCCCTGTGAACTGTGTCCTCACCCCAAACTATGGATTATGTCATCATCCCAAGTACAGACTGGGATGCCTGGATTTGCTCTGGGCCTCCAGAGATCAGCCCCCTGTAGCCCAGATTTCTCTGGGCTGGAACTCTAGACTTCTCCACAGGTTTGAAATTTCAAGGGCTGTGGATTGGCTTAGAGCACTATTTTCCCAGACAGGATCTCAGGGTCTGAATGTTATCTTGATCTTAAGTTCACAACCTGTGACAGCAGATATGGGGTGGGGTCAGGAGGCTTGTTGCTTGCTCTTTGACTGCTCTTCACTCTTTGCTACAACTTCTTGCTGGCTCTGCTCCCCTCTCACCCCAGTGCCCCAGATATTGTCTGACTACCTGTTTGTTTTTTGAAATTTGTTTCACTCTCTTTCCTTGTTGGTTCTTTCACTCCTTTATTTGTTTTATGGTGGTATTTTAATCTTGATTGAAAAGATTCTCTTGGTGACAGGGGGCTACTGCTGTAGTTACTTCTACATCTTGGCTCCACCTTGAAGACAGTCGTTCTGACAATGATCACCCCCAGACTTAACTTTATTACTTTTCAGTTGGCAGACATACCATAATTGGCTAAACTCAAAGCCTTACTAGAGTGCCAGAAAATGTTAATATCTTCACATAGTGAAACATGGAAATGGCAGGGTGGAATTCCTGCAAGATACAGGGTTAAGCCACACCCAGAATTCCAGGGGACTCCCCATGGAGAACTCTGGGTTAGAGGGCAGTTAAGGCAATTGGTTCCTGGGGCAGTGAGGTGAGTAGATGACTCTGCTTGCTGTTCCTGGTTTTTTATTGTTTTGGAGGCCATTTGTGGAAAAAGCCATTTTGGATCTGCTTAGCAGTTTGTCTGTGTAGCTGAATTAGACCTTTCCTACAGTAGCATTTTGTTACCATTTAGTTATTTTAGATATTAGAAGTGATAATTATAGGCTTTGAGGGCAAGTTAGTTATAAAATCTGCCACTCCCTCCTGAGTGGGGAGTGGCTGTTTTTATCTAACAGTTCAGGGCTTTCCAGATCTTATCCTAATCCTTGACAAACCTTCCCTTCCTTTCCCTTTCTCTTTTATCAGTAAAACTTCATCTTTGAGGTACCTGAGCCTGGCTATTATTTTGGGTCTACTCACATCCTCCACAAAGCTTGGTTCCTTTCAATTGCCAGCCCAACAAGTCAGATCCTCATTCTGTCCCTGATAGCTATTAGACATCAAGCTTCTCCTATCTTCCCTAGTCAAAACTGTGGGGAAATAAGTTGAGAAAGTAAACATCTTGAGGGGATTAGCCTTGCTCACCCAAGCCAGTGTATTCCAAGAGACTTTAAATGACTTTTTTTAGTCATAAAGGTATTAAGTATCTGAAGTAGTATTTGAATCTAGGTCTTCCTGAATCAAAGTTCTACTTTCTCTTTTTTAATAATTGATATTATTTGACATTATCTTTATATGTTATAGTAGTAAAACTACAGTATTATATCTGATCACTTATTTATCCTAATTGTAAAGGTCAGAAAACAGATTTTTAAAAAGCTAATAAAATCACATTGATTTTTGTCCATTTCAGCATAAACTTGACTTTTACCTCAAAGTCAATGAAGTAAAAATGTTTGCCACAGGGCAGCACAGTGGATAACCAGTCCTGGACGTATGAGGTCCTGTGTTCAAATCTATCCTTGGATACTTCCTAGCTGTGTAACCTTTGGTAAGTCACTTAACCTCAACTGCCTAGCACTTAGTACTCTTCTGCCTTGGAAATGATTTTTACTATCAATTCTTTGTCAGAAGGTCAGTATTATAAAAAATACAACAATATTTTAATAGATTTAAAAGATTTATATTGAAAAAGGAAGGTTAACTTAGATTATATTGTTTAAGCATATTCTTTTTTAAAACTCTTACTCTCTTAGAATCAATAATAAGTATTGATTCTAAGGCAGAAGAACAGTAAGGGCTAGTCACTCATGTTTAAGTGGTTTGCCAGGGTCACATAGCTAGGAAGTATCTGAGATTTCAATGTCAGATTTTAGTCCATGTGCTCTTAACTCCAGGCCTGATGCTCTACCCACTAAGCTACCAAGATGCCCCAGCAATGCTTTTCTAAAATAATAAGAATATAAATACCATCTATGTAATGTTAAAGTGAGATAGGGAAAAATTATGAAAATAATTACACTATATCATGGACCCTTAGTTTTCTCATTTATTTTGACTCTACATGATTTTCATCTTTCTGCTTAAAAAATGATTAATAACCATTTAATTATTTTTTATGATTTTGTATGGACAAATCTCAACTTACCAACTCTAAAATGCAATTAAAAATAATTATGAGGAATATAAAGACTTCATTCTCCTTTCTTCACTAAATATATCATAATACTTAACAATACAATTTGAACAACACAAATAGATTCACCATCTCAAACAAGATATATCAGCAGGATGTTAGTTCTTCATTGGGTGTGAACAGTAGGCTTATCTATTAATTGTCTGATCAGTTTACATTTTACATAAATCATTTATCTACAGCAGACAGGCCTCTTACTTTCTATTGTGGGAACTCAGCATGATTAGGCCTGTACTCAAAATATCTTGGAAGATCTTCTTATTGAAAAGGACTTAATTCAATTGACTTTCCTGTCATTAAACTTCAAACATGAGCTTTCTCCCCTGAACAAGAAGATAATCTCAAGAATTTGGTACAATTCCCTGAGTGGGGATTATTGTATTATAGAATTGACTGGTAGTCACAGAAGTTGCCATTTTAACTGACTAACTTCTGAAATACTATGCTATTTTTCAATTGAATAATTGTGACTAATATGCTTTTGATTACTTTCACATCATCGCTTATCAAATAAGTTTAATATTTGAGATGATATAAAAGCCCAGAGACATTTGATACTGAGGGGGATAAAAAGACAAAAGGTAATCAAAATCAGCAATTCTGAAATGTGAAGGAAAATTTTCTTCAGCATATGTTCTCAAAACTCTCTTTTGGTTTTTTACTTTGTAAAATAATCCAGTACTACTACAAGTATTAGTACTAGTAGTAATAACGGTAGTTATATTTTAAACTCATAGAGGTTAGTTCTTTCTTTCTCTCTTGGTTTGGTTTCTGAATACTGTAACTCATGGTAAAAGCCTCAGAACCATTAATATGATAAGATAATAAACTTCTAGAACAATAGAATTGAATAGAGGACCTATGCAGAATATCAAGCTACTCAGTTAATTTCATAGATGAAGAAAATGAGGCTCAGAGTGGTGAAGATGTTTCTAAAATTATATAGCTCATAATAGGCTGAGCATGGATGACTGGTTGATAACCTTCAGAAACTTGTTAGGTCCAAGGGTACATCTGAGTTCTGCCAGAGAGTATGGAGTAAAAGAATAAAATGTAAAGAAACAAACAAACAAAGAAACAAACTCTGGATCAACTACATGAGATAATGACCAGTGAAATGAGAAGAAAACAAGAGACCACTATACACAGTCACAGAATTAATACTGGAAGAATAAATTGTGAATGTAATTCCCTCCAGAAAGTGAACTAAAAGGTAAAAATACGAAAGATTTAATTTGTGTGAACAAGTTGATCTCCTGGCTGAACCTTTCTATGACTCAGAGAGAGGAAAAATTGTGCATGGGATTTTTATTATGTAAAAATGAGGAAAAGTAAGCTAAGCATATAAGAACTTTGTGATTTCAATTTTATACAAACATTTTCTTCGTAAATGGAAATGCATGTTTTACTTTGTTTTGTAAAATTTGAAAGAAATTTCAAAATAAAAAATGAATTAGAAAGAAGTGAATTCTAACCTCCTCAATACACACACACACACACACACACACACACACACACAATTGCATAATCTCCAGGAATATAAAAACACAGGGAGAATTTCATTTGTTAATAAAATAATTTTTTTCTTACAGCCTATATAAATAGCAAAAAATTGAATAGAGATTTGCTCAAAATCCTGTGAAACCACCTGTAGATTCCAAGAACAGAAAAAAGTAAATGTCTTGCCTTGCATGTGTGTTTTAATGATACAGGTGAGCTGAAAATTAAAAGGATTTCCTTTTGTCATATGGATATAACCTAATGTATTAGAAATAAGTATAACTCCACTTTTATGTTTTAAAGACATTTTCCTCAAAATTATCCTGTTATGTAGGTGGTAAAAAAGTTTAATTATCTAATCATTTATTTATATCTTTTTTAAAAATGTTATATATTTATTTAAAATATTTTTTTCATTGTTACAGGATTGATGATTTTTTACAATCTTCTTCCTGAAGCTGGCAAGCAATTCCACTGGGTTATACATATAACATAGTTCAAAACCTATTTTCATATTATTCATATTTGCAGTAGGGTGATTTTTTAATGCCCAAACCACAATCATATCACCATCAAACCACATGAGTGATCATATGTTTTTCTTCTGTGTTTCTACTCCCACAGTTCTTTATCTGGATGTGGATAGTGTTCTTTCGCATAAGTTCCTTGATGTTGTAGTAGATAGATCATTGCATTACTACTAATAGAGAAGTTTTTTTTAATATTTGATTGTGCCACAATGCCTCAGTTTCTGTGTACAATGTTCTCCTGGTTCTTCTCCTTTCCCTCTGCATCAGTTTCTGGAGATCTTTCCAGTTCACATTGAATTCCTCCAGTTCAATATTCCATTGATAACAACGGTGTTCTATGACCAGCAGATATCACAATTTGTTCAGCCATTCCCCAATCAAAGAACACAATCTCATTTTCCAATTCATTGCCACCAAAAAGAGTAGGCTATAAATAATTTTGGATGCATATTTTTTCTTATTATCTCTTTGGAGTACCAGCCCATAATTGGTATGGTTGGGTCAAAGGGCAGGCATTCTTTTAAAGCCCTTTAGGCATAAATCCAAATCACCCTCCAGGATGGTTGGACCAATTCACAACTCTACCAGAAGTGTATTAGTGTCCAAATTTTGGCACATCCCTGCCAACATTTATCACTTTCCTTTGCTGCCATATTGACCAATCTGCTAGGTGTGAGATGGCACCTCAAAGTTGTTTTAATTTGCATTTCTCTAATCAGGAGGGATTTAGAATACTTTTTTATATGCTTATTGATAGTGTTGATTTTATCATGTGGAAACTGACTAGTTATATATTTTATCCATTTGTCAATTGGGGAATGGCTTGATTTTTTGCAAATTTGACTTAGTTCCTTATATATTTGGGAAATTAAAACTCTGTCAGAGAATTTTGTTATAAAAATGTTTTCCCAGTTTTTTGCTTTCCTTCTAATTTTGGTTGCATTGATTTTGTTGCTACAAAACCTTTTTAATTTGATATAATCAAAGTCATTTATTTTATATTTTGTAATGTTTTCTATCTCTTGTTTGTTTTTAAATTTCTTCCTTTCCCACAGTTTTGACAAGTATACTATTCTATGTTCACCTAATTTATTTATAATTTCATCCTTTATATTTAAGTCATTTACCTATTTTATATTATATAGTGATTTTAAATGGAATTTCTCTTTCTAACTCCCATTGCTGAGTTTTGTTGGAAATATAAAGAAATATTGATGATTTATGTAAGTTTACTTTATACCTTGCACCTTTGCTAAAGTTGTTTATTATTATTTCCACCTGCCTTTTAATTGATTTTCTAGGATTCTTTAAGTACATCATATGCAAAAAGTGATAGCTTAGTTTCCACATTGTCTGCTTTAATCCCTTCAATTTCTTTTTCATCTCTAATTGCAATTGCTAGCACAGTACAATATTATATAACATAGGTGATAATGAACATCCTTACTTCACTCCTTATCTTATTGGGAAAGCATCTAACTTGTGACCATTTCAATGATAATTGCTGATAATTTTAAATACATAGTGTTTATTATTTTGAGGAAGGGCCCTTCTATTCCTATACTTTCTAGGATTTTCAATAGGAATGGGCATTGTATTTTGTCAAAGGTTTTTTTTCTGCATCTGTTGAGATAATCATATGATTTTATTGGTTTGATTATTGATATGGTCAATCATGTGGATGGTTTTCCAAATATTAAATTACCCTTGTATTCCTGGTATAAATTCCACCCAGGATAGTAAATAATCCTTGTGATAACTTGCTATAGTCTTTTTGCTAGTATTATACTTAAGATTTTTGCATCTATTTTCATAAAGGGGATTTGTCTATAGTTTTCTTTCTCTGATTTTGGTCTGCCTGGCTTTAGAATCAGTAACATATGTCATAAAAAAAGAGTTTGGTAAGACTTTTTATCTTATTTTATCAAATAATAGTATTAGGATTAGCTGTTCTTTAAATATCTGATAGAATTCACTTGTGAATCCATCGGGCCCTGGGGATTTTTTTCTTTGTTGTCTTATTCAAGTGCTTGTTGACTTATTCAATTTCTTTTCTGAGATGGTTTTATTTAAGTATCCTAGTTCCTCTTTTGTTAATCTAGGTAATTTATATTTTTGTAAAATTCAATCATTTCACCAGGATTGTCATATTTATTGCCATATAATTGGGAAAAATAGTTAATAATTACCTTGATTTCCTTTTCATTAGAGGTGAAATCACCCTTTTCATCTTTAATTTTATTTTCTTCTTTGTTTTTTTAATTAGATTGACCAGTACTTTATCAATTTTATTTGTTTTTATTCAAAATACCAGCTTCTAGTCTTATTTATAGGTTTAATAATTTTTGGCTTTTTTTTTTTTTTACTTTCTAATTTCTCCTTTAATTTTTAGGATTTCCAATTTAGTTTTTATTGGGGATTTTTAATTTCTTCTTTTTCTAATTTTTTTAAGTTGAAAGCCCAATTCATTGATCTTCTCTCTCTTTATTTTGTTGCTTCAGGTACTCAGATATAAATTTTCCACTGAAATTTTCTTTGGCTGTATTGCATAGATTTTGACATGTTGTCTCCTAATTTTCATTCTCTTTAATGAAGTTTGTAATTGTTTCTATGATTTGGTTTTTGACCCACTAATTTTGAAGATTTAGAATATTTAGTTTACAACTAATTCTAAATTTACCTTTTTATGGACCCTTTAAGGGGCCCTTTCACTCTTTTCCTTCTCACCAATATTTTGCTTTTTGTTACTTCCCCAGTTTCCCCTCCCTCCAATTATCTCCCTCTTCCCTAGTCTTATTCTCATTCTATTTCTCTGTAAATTAATATAGAATTCTATATCCCATTGAGTATACTTGCTTTTCCATCTTTGAGTTTATTAGAGTCAAGTTTAAGCATTGCCCACCATCACCCTTTTTCTCCCCTCTGTATAATGATTTTTCATGCCTCTTTATGTTATATAATTTATACTATTTTATCTCTTCTTTCCCTTTTCTCTTAGCCCAACCCTCTCTTTCAGCCCTTGATTGATTATTTTAACATATCATTCATATGCATACATATCATATCTTACATATGTATCATTCCATTTCATCACATTTACATATATATCATATCATCATATATTATCATATACATCATATAATCATAATCAGCTTACTTCTCCATCCTCTTTCTGAGTAAATTCCTTCTATCTTCTCTACTAATAAGAGTAATTTTTTAGAATTACAGAAATCCTCTTTCCATTTAGACATATAAACATTTTGACCTTGATGAGTCTCTTAAATTTTCTCTTTCTTATTTACCTTTTTGAGGTTCTCTTTTTTCTCATGTTTGGACTTCATATTTTTTGTTTTGGTCTGGCATATTATTCCTCAGGAATGTTTGGAAATCTCCCTATCTTATTGAATGTCCATTTCCACCATCTGAAATAATATACTCAGTTTTGCTGGAAAGATGACAGGGTTCTAAACACAATTCTTTTGCTTCCCTCAATATCAATATCAGAACTGTGTCCTCACCCCAAACTGTGAACTATGTCCTCATCCCAAGCCCAGACTAGAATTCCTGGCTTTGCTCTGGGCCCACACACATCAGGCTCACTTCAGCCCAGATTGCCCTGGACTAGGACTCTGGACTTCTCTTCAGGTTTGAAATTTCAAGGGCTGTGGATTTTTTTGGAACACTATTTTCCCAGGCAGAATCTCAGGATCTGAATGTTGGCTTGGGCTTAATTTCCAAACCAGTGACAGCAGATGTAGCATGGGGACATGAGGGGTAGCAGGTGGAGGAGTTGGCTTGCTCTTGGCTTGTTCTTCTCTCCTTTTTACATTCTTTTGCTGGTTCTGCTCTCCTCTCATTCCAGTATCTCAGATGTTCTCTGCCTATCTTTTGTGTTTTTTTTTTTTCTTGAAAGTTGTTTCACTCTGTCTCCTTTTTGGTTCTTTCACTCCTGTATTCATTTTGTGGTGATATTTTAATCTTGGTCAGAAAGGATTCTCATGGTGACAGTGAGCTGCTCTGGTTTGCACAACCATCTTGGCTCTGCCCCTGGAACATAGACTTATATCTTAAGGAAATATGAGTGATCAGCTGGCCTTATGCTCTCATTATAAAGATGATTATTAAACTAAGATTCAGAGAAAATATCCGTTCCTATTCTGAACCATCATTTGTCTAGCTATCAAAGTTATATTTCTGAAACATAGATCATATCATATTACTCCTCTTATAAGAACCTCCATTGCTTCTATTTTTAAATCAAATTCAAATACATATTTTAACTCTTCCATCCTTTTACAAGTTCGCTCCTAGCATCTTTTCCTGGATTTGTGTTATGAGGAAGATTACTGAGTTATTAGTTAGGAAAATTAACAGGAAGGGCTGGAGAATTCCAAATGGAATGAGGAAGGAGGAAGTGTGGTTTTGCTCTCTGAGACAGACTCCATGGTGGTTGGGACAAGCTGTAACTGACCCTGGGAGACCTCAGAGCTAGTGGAGCTGTACCCTGATTCCCTGGGATCTTGGAGAGTGGTGAAGGTTTAAAGCAGAGGACATCAATCCTGCAAGACAGCACTGAGTAGGGAAGTGGCCTGCAATCTGGTGGACAGCTTGCAGACTTCCTCTCTCTACTGGGCTACTTTGGATCATCAGTTCTAGAGGAGTTGGCTCCTGGCATCCTGATAACATCTCTGGACTCTGTTGTGAGGATTCCCACTTCTGTCCTGCTATTCTCTGGGCCCTGCCTGGCTTAGGTCTTAGATGAGTGTAGTTAAGTCCCTCCCCTGACCCTGTGGTTTGCCCTTAGTCTGAAAGTGTAGAAATCCCTATTCCCATTCTTTACTACTGTTTCATTAATTAAAATTGTTATAAACTCTTTCCTTTTGCCTGCTAATCTCCATAGGCCCCTTGCCTAGGAGGTGCAGAGTGACTCTTAGGGCCTAACTGCCACTTCTATTAACAGATACCTCCTTAGTAGTTAAACTCGGTCTCCCTACCTTGTTTGGTCCTGCCTTCTGACATTCCTGTCTCCCTTACACCCCATTGTGAGCCCACAGATAATATTTAGTTAACTTCCCTGATTATTCCCCATTATACTTGTGATGTAAGATTCCTTTGGATGTACCCGATTGTCTAGGAAGTTGATCTTCTTACTGTCTTAATCATAATATTTCATCTCTCCTCTATTTTCATTTGCATACTATTCCCCCCATACCTAATATACACTGCTTCCTCACTTTGACTCTTAGAACAAAAGCTGTCAAACCAATAATCATTTATTGAGATATTATGTGCCAGGTCCTATGCAAAGTGTCCAGGATACAAAGAAAAGCAAAAGTAGCCTCTCTAAAAAAAAAGGCAAAACAATTAAGTACAAATAAGAAACAGGATAAACTTTAGATGATAACAAAAGGAAGTCACTACTATTAAAGGGAACTGAAATAAAAAAGCTCCTTGTATAAGGTCAAATTTTAACTGAGAATTTAAAAAAAAGCCAGGGAAACCATGAGAGAATTCTGGTTATGGAAAATGTAGAGATGAAAGACACAGTGTTTTGTCTAAGTAACAACATAGAAGACCAGTGACACTGGATATCACTTTGTGGAAGCTAGTAAGATGTTAGAAGACTGGAAATGTAAGATGTAGTCAGAATATGAAAGGATTTCACTGTTAACCAGATAATTTGATATTTGAAACTGAGAAGTCCCTGAACTTTTCAAAATGCAGTTGGAGAGTGTTGACACTGCTAAACCTTTGCTTTAGGAAGAGAACTTTGATAGTTAAACAGAGAATGGAATGGAAAATTAAGAGAACTGAGGCTTGGAGCATAACTTTATAATTATGTGAAGAACTCAAATGTAAGATAATGAGAGACTATACAGTACCCTGGCAATTTCAAAGTAGGGAAGGTGCATATATGAGAAATGTTGTAAAAATAGAATCAATAGGATTTGTCAACAGATTCAATACAGTGAAGGAGGAGTAAGGAGGCTAGGATTACACTTAAACTGAGAGTCTGGGTAATTGAGAGGACTGTGATGGAGTCAAGAGTAATAAGGTAATTATGAAGATGAAAGAATTTGGGGGAAAGATAATGTCAGATTTTGACATGTTTAGTTGAAAAAAAATCAATAGAACATTCAATGTGAGTTGGCCAATTGGCAGTTGGAGGTATGATTGCACTTCAAAAGAAAGTTTAGGTTTGAAGAGATATATCTGAAAATTATCTGCAAAGAGATAATTAACTCAATGGGACTTTATTATATCACAGTTTTATATCAATATGTAATATATAGAGAAAGTATATTATATAAATATGGGGAAACAGAGAGAAGAGAAGAGAAGAGAAGAGAAGAGAAGAGAAGAGAAGAGAAGAGAAGAGAAGAGAAGAGAAGAGAAGAGAAGAGAAGAGAAGAGAAGAGAAGAGAAGAGAAGAGAAGAGAAGAGAAGAGA
>NC_058133.1:84598302-84663966 GCF_016433145.1 Gracilinanus agilis | reverse complement strand
GAGAGGAGAGGAGAGGAGAGGAGAGGAGAGGAGAGGAGAGGAGAGGAGAGGAGAGGAGAGGAGAGGAGAGGAGAGGAGAGGAGAGGAGAAGGGAGGAGAAGGGAGGAGAAGGGAGGAGAAGGGAGGAGAAGGGAGGAGAAGAGAAGAAAATATGCCCCAGGAGCAATCAGTGGAGACAGTTATGAAGTTCTAGCAAAAGATACTGAGAAGTGAAGCACTGAAAGGAGAACCAGGAGAATACAATACAAACCCAGAGAAAGGGGAATAAAGAGGAAAAGGAACTAATAGTGTTCAAGACTGCAAATAAACAAAGAATGATGAATTTTTTTTTAAAAAAAGGATATCGGTGACAGAATTTGACTCAAGTACTTTAAAGCCAAATCCAGTAATGTCCTAACTCTAACCCCATTCTATTTTTATTACATTATGTTAATTATATTGTGTAATATGATTAATATAAAAGATTATGCTACAGCAATCCTCAAGGTTGGTTGTCATTGCCATGATTCCAGGTATAACCCCATGGAAGATGCAAGTGCCCTGTCTTTTCCATCTTATACATATATAGAAAAAGTGTTTTAGAATAATTTTTTGTTCACTGTCAGTATTCTCCTCTAATGGCCTCACTAATGCCTCTTTGGACAATGGCGAAAAGAGAGAAAGCAATGCAAAATGTTTAGTAGGGAAAAACTGAATGGAAATTATATTTTTGCTGCCCAAATAACTTGGCACTACATGATTCTCATGTAGTCAGCATCATTAATCATTGATGGCATAGCTCATGTTTAACATACTTGAAGTGCATTGACTGATAATATTGTGAACTCTCTGCAGTCTAGATGTCCAATCTGTGAGAGAGAACACTTTAGCTATTGTTTTATCTTATGAATAAAACCAATTTAAAACCCATTTGTGAAATTACTCTATTGATTCCTTGAATCTCATGGCTGAACTGTATTAATTAACTGTGAGTCATTCAAGCATATGTTATAACTTGGGTTAGCAATGAGTAATTTTTCATATGAGACGCAATGTTCACAGAAATCTCATGGGATCCCTGATACTGCAGAGTTTACATTAATAACCCAGCAAGGTTTTTTTTGTTTTTTGTTTTTTGTTTTTTATCACTGAGATCCCCAAAGCACTTCAAAAGATCAATCATACTGGCACTTTAAAATTTAAATAAAATTGATGTTGCCTTATTACAATTTCTTTGATGATAATAATTGAATGGAAATGGAATATAAATCTGAAGGAAAACTACACAGTTAGATGCAATCATTTGAAAATATGGTGCAGAATGCAAAAAAATATATTTTATATTTCCCAGATGACTAAGATAGGTACTGTTTTTAATTTCCTCTTTGATGATATCTGAGGTATGGATTTAAAGCAACAACATCATAGGAATCAAATCAAAAGAAGTGCTACTTACTGAATTCAGAGAGTTAGAAATCCTTGGTAAAACTTGCCATTCCATTTTTTTGCCTCCATTAGAGTATTCCAAATGCATCTCATACTTTTTCTCTAGAGTCTACAGTTAACAATCATTTAGTAAATTATGAAAATGATCCACAACCCTTTTCGTATACTTCAATCAAGTGAGGGAGCTCCCCTTATGAGAAATTATTAAAAGACCCTTCAAGCTACATTCTATATTAAAACTTCAGGCTGATTTAGTTATCAGGTTTCTCCATTTGTGATATTGCTCGTGCTCCATAATTTGCAAATTCCTTTCTCCTAATTATGTTATCCCAGATTCACCATCTATTTTGGCAAAAGTAATTTCTGATATTTTATTTCCCTAAGTTTTAGCCTCTCTAATCCTTAGAGACTTTTAAAAAAGTTTTACTTGTATAACTCTGAGTAAATCCTTTATTCTCTCTGTGTCTCCATTTCCTCATTAGTAAAATAAAAGGGCTGAGTAAAAAGTAAGTTTCTTTGAGGTCTACTCTTTAAAAAAATTAAAATTATTTTTTCTTCTTCTTTGTTTCTATTTTTTTTTGTTTTTAAAAGTGTGTAATACTGTTTATTTTGCTTCAAAAGACTTTTCAGCATTCTAAACATACAAACTCTCCCGCCAAAACATTCCAAATATAAACACTAATAAAAGGACAGGCTTTTTCTTTTTTCCTCACATCATTGTTTTGGCTTTCTGTTTGATTTATACAAGGCAGAGCTCTACAGTTTTTCCATTTAAAACTACTGCACTTCAACTAAAAAGAATACCAAAAATCCAGACACTTTTCTCATGCCAGCTGACCCCCCACCTCCACTTTTGACACCTAAGAAAGGGAGCAGGGTGCTATTCCACTATATATACAGAAAGACAACTTTTTTAACTAAATGGACACCCACTGCAGGATACTTGTGATCTACCCTCACAGTGTAGACTTTGGGTTGCAACTGCTTAGGAAAGGCAGCCAAGCCTCACACCCCCTTTAGCCTGGACCCCAAGAATCTGGCTAGGGGTCTGAGGTTTTTTGTTGTTTTTACAAACTAAAGATAAATACAGTTTATAACTCAAATTTCTAGCCAGTAACCATATAGCTAAACACCACCTTTTACAAATTAAAAAAAAATGCCTGAAACATTTTTAAATGCTTTCACACCAACAACAAAAGTGCACACAGAGCGAGGAGAACATGAGAACTCCATTTCATCTTTGAAAATGCTTGAAAATATGTACAACTTTGATAGAGTGTCTGGGTGCTCAGCGATACCCATGCTCACTTCATGGAAACCAGTTACAATGTCTATTTAGAAGCACTTTTGAGAAGCAATGTGATCAGAAGCCAATTAAGCCTAATGAGGGCAATCGACATCATCACAAAGGAGGTGTTTCATTTATGGTGTTTTCTCTACTCCATACACTTGAAGACAGAATATGTTACAGTTTCATTCGTCATCTTCTTCATCCTTGTCTTCCTCCTCCACCTTTTTCCTGGCTACATTAGCAGCCCCCTTTGCCGTATCGAACTTCCCTTTCGATTTATAATCTGCGACATCCTTCTCATATTTCTCCTTGAGTTTGGCTGCCTTTTTATTGTAAGATTGCTTCTAGTTGTTCACATTTTGACAAGCTTCTTTGCCACATCCCCAATGGATATGGCAGGGTTTGTAGATTTGATCTTGGGATGAAACTGACCAAAAGAGAAAGAAGCCAGATGGGGGGGGTCTTTGGGGTGCATTAGATTTTTCTTCTTCTTGCCCACTTTTGCTGGTCCATAGTTCTTCATTTCTATGTCATATTGTATCTTATCAGCCTTTGTCATCTCATCAAACTTGTATTTCTCTTTCCCAGACATAGTCTTCTAACTCTCCGTGTACTTTTTAGAAAATTCTGCAAAGTTAACAGGAACCTTTGGCTTCTTCTTCTTATGCTCTTCCCAGCAAGTCTGCACAAAGAAAGCATAAGTAGACATCTTGCCCTTCAGTTTCTTGGGGTCACCTTTAGCCGTGGTGAACTCTGCATTGTTTGCCAGTTTCTTTATTTCTTATATTTCTAGTAAAAGGAGTTTTCAAAAATTGCCAAGAATATTATCAAGTTTTCTCTCTTCTCACCCTCCTAACCCCCATCTCCTGAGAGGTGGGTAAGCAAGATTTAGCCTGTACAATCACATAAAGGATTTTTCCATATTAATCCTTTTGTGAAAGGAAATGCAAAGAAATTAAGAAAATGAAAAAGTTTTACTTTGTCTGGACTCAGACTCTATCAGTTTTTTTTCTCTGGAAGTAGATCACTTTTTTTTAATCATGAGTCATTTGGGATAGTCATTTTATTTTAATTTTTAATTTTTTAGGAAAATGTTTTCCATGGTTACATGATTCATGTTCTTACTCTCTCTTTCCCCACCCCCAACCCTACCCCCGCTCCCCAGTAAGTGACGCGTATTTCCAATGGTTTCTTCATGTGTTATCTATCAAGACCTATTTCCATATTGTTGATAATTGCTCTAGGGTGGTCATTAAGAGTCTACATCCCAAATCGTGTCCTCATCAACCCATGTGTTCAAGCAGTTGTTTTTCTTCTGTTTCCTCTCCTGTAGTTCTTCCTCTGAATGTGGGTAGCTTTCTTTTCCATAAATTCCAGAATTGTCCTGGGTCATTGCATTGCTGCTGGTACAGAAGTCCATTACATTCGATTTTACCACAGTGTATCAGTCTCTGTGTACAATATTCTCCTGGTTCTGCTCCTTTCAATCTGCATCAATTCCTGGAGTTCTTCCCAGTTCACATGGAATTCCTCCACTTTGTTATTTCTTTGAGCACAATAGTATTCCATCACCAACAGATATCACAATTTGTTCAGCTATTCCCCAATTGAAGGGAGTACCCTCGTTTTCCAGTGTTTTGCTACCACGAAAAGCGCAGCTATAAATATTTTTGTACAAGTCTTTTCCCCTATGATCTCTTTGGGGTACAAACCCAGCAGTGGTATGGCTGGATCAAAGGACAGGAAATCTGTTAGCACTCTTTGAGCATACCTCCAAATTGCCATCCAGAATGGTTGGATCAATTCACAACTTCACCAGCAATGCACAGTATTTCTGTCACTGCATACAATATTCTCCTGGTTCTGCTTATTTCACTCTGCTTCAGGTCAAATAAAAATTTCTAGGTTTTTCTGAACTCCTCCTGCTCATCATTTCTCTCTTTTATTTTAATTACTTTTTTTCAAACCCTTATCTTCCATCTTAGAATCAATACTGTGTATTGGCTCCAAGGCAGAAGTGGTAAGGGCTGGGCAATGGGGGTCAAATGACTTGCCCAGGGTCACACAACTAGGAAGTGTCTAAGGTCAGATTTGAACCTAGGACCTCCCATCTCTAGGCTTAGCTCTCAATCCACTAAGTAACCCAGCAGCCCCACCCTCCATCATTTCTTAAAGGAAAATAGTATTCTATTACAGACACATATTATAACTTACTCTGACATTTTCCAGTTAATGTTTAATTCCTCACTTTCCAATTGTTTTCCTCCACAAAAAGAGATGCTTTAAATATTTTTTAAAATATAGGTCTGACAGTGCATTAATGTTTCAATTTTCCCATATCCCTCCAAGTTTTGTCACTTTCCTTTCTGTCATAATAGACAATATGATAGGTGTGGTGTGATATCTCAGAGTTGTTTTAATTCCCAATTCTCTAATTAGTAGTCATTCTACATGACTATAAAGAGCTTTAATTTCTTTGAGAACTGCCTGTTCCAATCCTTTGACCATATATTAATTGGAAAATGACTTGTATTCTAAGTTATCTTATTTCTCCATGTATTTGAAAAATTAAGCCTTTATTTAGAGAGACATGTAAAAAATGTGCCATTTTATGATTACTATGTATAAGTCTTCATCCCATTTACCCCTATTTAATTTCTGACTAATACTTATCCCAATATGCCCTCTTTCCTCTAAGCCCCTCCTCAATTCTCTCATCCACTTCCCTTCCTATAATTCTACAGAGTAAGATAGATTTCTATATCCAATTGGTTGCGTATATTCTTCTCTCATTGAAGCAATCCAGATGAAAGTAAGGGTCATATGCTCCTCTCCCAACTTCTCCTATCTACAACTCTAGTATAAAAGCTCAATTATTATTATTTCTATCTTTCCTTTTTCTATCCTCCCAATTCATTCCTCTTTCTCATACCTTAATTTTATTTTTTTTCATTAAGCTCACACACTTGCCCTCTGTATGTGTGTGTGTGTGTGTGTGTGTGTGTGTGTGTGTGTGTGTGTGTGTGTGTGTATACACCTTCTCCCTATCCTAATAATGATAAAGTTCTTTGGAGTTATAAGAATCCTTTCCCTATATAGGGATATACACAGCTTAACCTTATTGAATGCCTTGATTTCTCTTTCTTCTTTTTCTTTTTCTTTTTTAAGCTTTTCTTGAGTCTTTTATCTGATAATCAAATTTTCCAATCAGCTCTGATGATCTTTACAGTAGAAATGTTCAAAAAAATTTATTTCATTGAGTGCCCTTTTCCTCTCTAAAGAATTATGCTCAATTTTGCATGGTAAGTGATGCTTTGTTGAAATCCTAACTCATTTGCCCTGTATAAGGTCCTATTCTAGGCTCTCAATACTTTAAAGTAGAATGCACTAAACCTTAGGTTATCCTGACTGCAGCTCAATGATATTTAAATTGTTTCTTTTTTGTCTGCTTGCAAAATTTTTACTTCAACTGAGAATATTGGAATGTGGTGATGATATTCCTGAGAATTATTCTTTTGGGATCTCTTTCAGGAGGCTTCTTTACATTTCTATTTCAACTTCTAGTTCTACAATATCAGTACACTTTTCCTTGATTTCTTGAAATATAATGTCTAATCTTTTTATTATAACTTTCAGGTAATTAATAATTATTATGTAATCTCTCTTGGATTTTTTTCCAGTTTATCCAATGAGGTATTTCAAACTTTTTTCCCAATTCAACCATTCAACAACCTTTGCTTGATTGTTTTTCTTGATGTTTCATGCAATTACTAGCTTCTATTTGCTCAGTTCTACTTTTTAAGACATTATTTTCTTGAGTATCTCTTTTTCCATTTGGCCAATTCTTTTTTTTAAATAATTTTTAATTTTTAGAAAAGTTATCATGGTTACATGATTCATGTTCTTACTTTCCCCTTCACCCCCTGACCTACTCCTCCCCCACCCTCATAGCCGATGCGTATTTCTCTTGGTTTTAACATGTGTCATCAATCAAGACATTTCCAAATCATTGATAGTTGCATTGGTGTGGTAGTTTTAAGTCTACATCCCCAACCATGTCCGCCTCAACCCATGTGTTCAAGCAGTTGTTTTTCTTCTGTGTCTCCTCTCCTGTAGTCCTTCCTCTGAATGTGGGTAGTGTTCTTTACCATAAATCCCTCAGAGCTGTCTTGTGTCATTGCATTGCTGCTGGTACAGAAGTCCATTACATTCTATTTTACCACAGTGTATCAGTCTCTGTGTACAATGTTCTTCTGGCTCTGCTCCTTTCACTCTGCATCAATTCCTGGAGGTCTTTCCAGTTCACCTGGAATTCCTCCAGTTTATTATTCCTTTGAACACAATAGTATTCCATCAGCAGCATATACCACAATTTGTTCAGCCATTCCCCAATTGAAGAACATACCCTCGTTTTCCAGTTTTTTTTTATTATTATTATTTTTAATTTTAAACCCTTAACTTCTGTGTATTGACTTATAGGTGGAAGATTGGTAAGGGTAGGCAATGGGGGTCAAGTGACTTGCCCAGGGTCACACAGCTGGGAAGTGTCTGAGGCCGGATTTGAACCTAGGACCTCCCATCTCTAGGCCTGGCTCTCAATCCACTGAGCTACCCAGCTGCCCCCTCATTTTCCAGTTTTTTGCCGCCACAAAAATCTCAGCTATATAAATATTTTCATACAAGTCTGTTTATCTATGATCTCTTTGGGGAACAAAACCAACAATGGTATGGCTGGATAAAAGGGCAGGCAATCTTTTATAGTCCTTTGAGAGTAGTTCCAAATTGCAATCCAGCATGGCTGGATCAGTTCACAACTCCACCAGCAATGTATTAATGTCCCAATTTGGCCATATCCCCTCCAACATTCATTACTTTCCCCTACTATCATTTTAGCCAATCTTCTAGGTGTGAGGTGATACCTTGGCATTGTTTTGATTTACATTTCTCTAATTATTAGAGATTTAGAGCACTTTCTCATGTGCTTATTGATAGTTTTGATTTCTTTATCTGAAAATTGCCTATTCATGTCCCTTGCTCATTTATCGATTGGGGAATGGCTTGATTTTTTATACAATTGATTTAACTCCTTGTATATTTGAGTAATTAGACCTCTGTCAGAGTTTTTTGTTATAAAGATTTTTTTTTCCAATTTGTTGTTTCCCTTCTGATTTTGGTTACATTATTTTCTTTGTACTAAAGCTTTTTAATTTAGTATAATCAATCATCCCATTCACATTCAGAGTTGTAATTATCAGTTGTGTATTCCCCAACATTTTGGTATCCTCTCTTAGTTCTACACCTTCTTAGGCTATTTCCTTTTAAACCAGTGATTTACTTTAAACCAGTAACCCTTGTCCCCTCCCTTGATTTACTTCCTTTTCTACCCCTTCCCTTGTAATTCCCCTCTTTTTATTTTTAAGGCCTAATGAATTCCCTCTCCCTTCCCCTCCCCTCCCTTTTTTGACTTCCCCACTCCTCTGCTCCCCTTGGTTTATCCCTTCTGACTTTCTCAGTAGGGTTAAATAAGAGTTCTATATCTCAATGGATATAGCTACTTTTCCCTCTCAGGGTTAATTACACTGAGAGTAAGGTTTAAATATTACCTCTTAATGCCCTCTTCCTCTCCTTCTTATAATAGTATTTATCCCCTCCCCTTCCCATGCCCTCTTTGTGTGTAATAGAATATCCTATTTTTCTTATTCATTCATGTTTCTCTTGGTGTCCCCTACTATTCATCCCCCTCTTTCCCACTCCCATATCATCTGAAATCATTTAATACTCCAACCTCTCCCTATGAATAATTCTTCTAATTACTATAATAGTGGATACTATAATAGTGAATAGAGTTCACTACAGAGAATTACACATAACATCTCTCCATATAGGAATACAAATAATTAGATCATACTGAAGCCCTTAAAGAAAGAGGTAATTTTAAAAATAAGTTTTCTTTCTTTCCCCTCTCTTTCTTATTTACCTTTTCATGTTTCTCTTGGTTTTTGTGGTTGGATATCGAACTTTCCAATTAGTCCTGGTCTTTTCTGTGCAAATACTTGGAAATCTTCTATCTTGTTGAATGCCCAAACTTTCCCCTGGAAGTATATAGTCAGTTTTGATGGGTAGGTTGTAGACCCAGTTCTCTTGCCTTTCTGAATATCATATTACAAGCTTTGTGGTCTCATAGTGTGGAGGCTACCAGATCCTGTGTGATCCTGATTGGTGCTCCTTGATATCTGAATTGTCTCTTTCTGGCTTCTTGTAAATTTTTTTCTTTTACTTGGAAGCTCTTGAATTTGGCTATTATATTCCTGAGGGTTGTCTTTTCAGGGTTTAGTGTAAAGGGCCATCTATGGATCCTTTCAATGTCTATATTGCCCTCTTGTTGTAGAACTTCAGGGCAATTTTGCTGAATAATTTCTTTTAGTATGGAGTCCAAATTTCTATTAATTTCTGGTTTTTCAGGAAGACCAATGATTTTCAGATTGTTTCTTCTAGACCGGTTTTCTTGATCTGTCAATTTCTTGGAGAGATATTTCATGTTTCCTTCTATTTTAGAAGTCTTTTGACTTTGGTTTATTTGTTCTTGTCTTGAGAGATCATTGGCTTCTACTTGCCCAATTCTTGTCTTTAGAGACTGGTTTTCTGCTATATTCTTTTGATTTTCCTTTTCAATTTGTTCTATCCTGTTTTCCAGCTGTTTGATTTTTGTCTCCAATTTGCTTATCAATTCTTTTGATTTGGGGGCATCTTTTTCTAATTGTCCAATTCTAGCCTTTAGAAACTGGTTTTCGGCTATAACCTTTTGTTTTTCCTTTTGAATCTGGTCTGTTTGGTTCTTCAAGGCTTCCAGTTGGTCATTTCTGGTCTTCAATTTGCTTATCAATTCATTTGATTTCTGAGTCTCACTTTCTAATTGAGAAATTCTGCCTTTTAGATTGTTATTTTTTTGCTTGATCCCTTCCATCTTTCTCATAATCTCAGATTTGAACTCTTCAATAGCTTGTGATCAGTTTTCATTTTGGGGGGAAGGTTTGGATATGATTTCTTGTTTGTTCTCCTCTGCTGTTTGCTCTGTTGTCTGTATTTTTTTTGTGCAATAGTTGTTGAGTGTTAAAGATTTCTTCTTGATCTTTCTCTTCTGGGGTTCTTGTCTCTGGCTTGCCATTGTTAGCCCAGCACCCTCTCAGCTTTATCCTCACACTCAGGGTCTGTCTGTGCTCTTTGGGCTCCTGAGATCTCAGGTCTAGTTGTTCTCAGGGTCAACCCTCCTGGTGGTCCCCTTGCTTGTTCCTCTGCCCAAAGCTCCTTAAACAGTCTCAGGGAGCTGCTTCCCCAGTCATGCACCCCTCTGCACTGGGTCCCCACCCAAGGTCCAGGCCTGTGCTCAGAATCCACGTCTGTAGCTGTGACTGTGCCTGTGCTCAAGGTCTGTGTTCAAAGTCTGTGTGTTCTTTAGCCTCTTGAGGTCTTAAGTCTTGCTGCTCTCAGGAGCAGGCCCTGCAGCTGCCAATGTCTTAATGGATGACCCAAACTTGCTCTAGCTCTTTTGCGCTGGCTTTGACCCTGTAGGTGGTGTGGAGGGGGGAGGGGTTGTTCAGCTCACATTTTAGTGAGAGCTGTTTCACCTCTTTAAAGCATGAAAATGCCCCGGTTCCACGTACCTTCAATGCTGTGCCCTGTTGTGGGGTCCCTTCATTCATCTGGATTTGTTTTTATGTTTTCTTGAGGAGTCCTATATGCTTCGGTTAGGAGAGATGCTTTTTACTCTGCCCCCATCTTAACCTGGAAGCCCCCTCCTTTGTCCATTTGGCCAATTCTATTATGTAAATAATTCTTTTTGTACCTTCCATGTGGCCTTTTCAGCCTTTTAAGAAATTCTTTTATTTAGTGAATTTTTGTGTATATATGTATTTTTCCATTTGGCAGATTCTGCTTTTTTAGGAGTCCTTCTCTTCATTAGATTTTTGTGCTATTTTACCAACTGACTGGTTCTTTTTTTTAAGATATTAATTTTTTGAGTATTTGTGTCTTTACCAAGCTGTTGTCTCTTTTATAATCATTTTCTTTTCTGAGATTTTCTTCTCTTGCTTATTTTACTTTTTTAAATCCTTTTTGAGTTCCTCCATCAATTCTTTTTGGGCTTGAAAGCAATTTTTATTTTTTTGAACGCTTTGGATGCAGTTGTGTTGACATATATATCTGTGAGATTAACCCTTGTCTTGCAGAATGCATTGTCTCCTGACTCAATTAAATTTTGAGACATATTTTACTGTAAGGATAAGTGATAAGGAATAGGGAGGAATTCATAGATTGTCTGTAGAAGGAAAGGAGGAGAATTTAGATACAACCCTGGGAGAAGATTCTGGAAGGAGAGGAGGATCTTGGGAGTTGACTGTTTGTAACTGTCACTCCTGATCTAGCTTTCCACTGAGTTGGAAGGAGGATCTTTGATCTGGCATCCCATTGGAAGAACTAATATTGTGGAAAGATTAGGGATTCCTGGGTTTGGAGAATTGCATTGGAGTAGACTGCCTTTTCCCTGGAATACAGAGATCAACCTCTCTGAGACACTTCTTTCACGGTGCATAGAAGTTGGGTTGAGTCTAGATTTTTAGTGTTAGGACCCTATCTTCCCCTTTCCCTTACTCCAATTATCAAAATAAACTGGGTTTCTAAAGCCCACTGGTTTTGTGCTTTACTGGCCCTGGGGAGGTCCCTAGGTGGGTGTTTCTCTTCTCTCATCCATCAAGGCCTTTCCCAAACAATCTACCTCCATTTGGAGGTAGCAGTATTTTTCATTACCTAGCTGTTTTTAGGGACTCAGGACCTTGGTTGGGTTGGTAGGATCTTGAAAGTAGTGATGCAAAATACAACTGGCAAAAAGCCTTTTTTGTGGTCAATAAGAATCCTTTTCTGGAAAATTAACTTTGAAGTCTCACCCCTGGAAAGAATATTTTGCCTGGGATTTTCCTGAATGAATGGGACTCTGAAAGCCTGTAGAATGGGGAATTCTCAGCTAAGAATATTCAGGTGATGCAATATACCCCATTTGATGATGTTATCTTATCTTTCTTTTATTATTTCTGGTTTTGTACTTATCTCTCTCTCTCTCTCTCTCTCTCTCTCTCTCTCTCTATATATATATATATATATATATATATATACACATTTGTGTTTTCTGTTATAAGCTAAATTGCTGGATCTTTGCATAATAATAATAAACTTGTTTCTTTTTACTTTTTTATTTTAAAATTCTGTGGAGAAACATGTCTTAATGTAGGAGCAAATGTCTAACCACAAATAGTTAAGCAGCTGCATACATAACACCTTTGATGTTGCACTAGGGTCTCCCACTCTCCTACTGCCACAAGCTCTGGCATGTGCTAGTGATCCTCCTACCCCTGAGAATACATCCCAACACTGTTTCTTGGAACTGTAAACAGACAATGCAAGATCTTGTACTCAGAACCAGCAAAGATATCCTTGTAATATCTTTCTGAGTAGCTGTCCGACCCCTTACCATCTGCGTCTGAAAGTTCCAGAAGCCTTTATTGTTGCTTCAACTGGATTGAGGGCCAGTTACCGTTGCTGGGATGGGGCTTGCCCTGCCCTGGTGTTCTATTCTTCTAAGTTGTTTTGAGCTAAAAAATTACTGCCCTCAACTTTTTGTGGGTTATGCTGCTCCAGAATTCATTGTCAAGTGTTTTATCAGTTTTTAGAGGGTAATTTGGAAGAGATTAGATAGATCTGTGCATCTTCTCTGCCTTCTTGACTCTACCTTTGAGGTCTACTCTTGATGCCATGATCTTTGACAACCTCTCTAATGCTATTTTCTCTTCTCATGGGATCTACAAGGTTCCTAGGAGATTCCATACTTCTTAATCCTCATGGTCACCTCCTCAAATGCCACAATTTTCTTCTACATCTCTTTGATAGATGCACTTCTTCTGTGTCATGATTGGAAACTTTTTTTGAAGTAATATTTTCCAAATTCTTGCAGCTGTTATTTTCCCTCAGGCAAGAGTCCTTTCTTCCTCAAAGAATGCAACAGCAACTCAAAGCCTTCCCTATCTCTACCATTGATGCATTGCTTAGTGACTTCAATATTCAGCATTTATGACACTTAGCACATCTGGTATCCCAGGTCATTAACTTCTTTATTTCCCACCAGTTTTGTATTCATTCTGTCTCTGGGAAATAGGAGTGATTCCTTTCTTCCTTTTCTGCTGCTATCCATTATCTGTTAAACTTTAGTTATGCATTATCCTACCCTCCATATGCTACATGCCTACTCATAAGCTACAGAAAGCAAAATGTTGGAATTGAGAAACCATGTATGCTAGATACAATATATATTCATATTAAAATTATCAAAGCAGGCTTTACATAGAATTTTACATTCTTTTCTTGATTGTTTTGCTGGATGGTCTCTATAATGTCTCCAAAATATAAGCCTGGGAAGTTAACTACATTTCTGGTCTACACATTGGAAGTACATACTTTCACCCTCATTGTTCTTCCTCTGATTTTCTGGTTTTTCCCTCAAATCCTATGTTTATAACCATACCATCAGTGTGTTGTTTTATTTCTAGGCTGCACTTCTGATTTTCCTGGAATTTTTTAGAGATACTTACTATGTTCAACTCTTCTACCATCTCCTCCCTTCCCGCTTTTCAGCTGTATCTTATATATTGTTCTCCCTCACTGAAATGTAAGCCTCTTAAAGTAAAAAATTGTAATTCCTTCTACTTATATTTCTCTTGCCAGTGCTTAGCATAGTGCCTGGCACATAGGAAATGCTTAAGAAATTCTTATTGATGACATACAGAATACTTGACATTTGATATTTCATTCAAACACCAGAAAAACATTGAATTAGTTTCAGCTCAATTTTGTAGTTTAGTGAACTAATGCTGAAAGAATCTGTGACTTCCTCATAATTGTATAAATAATATGTTATAATAATAAATATATAAACCTATCTTCTTGACTTCAAGTCTACCAGTTTATCTACTAAATGAAGAGGCCCCTCATCAATAATTTAGGTTTATTTCATTATATCACCTATTTTTCTTCCCTCACAATTCTATGTTCATCTCTAGATTTATTTTCTAATTCATTTGTACTAATGACTGTTACAGACCGTTTATTCTTTTTATGCATTTAATATTGTATTTCTAGCCTCTTCTTCTGTAGATGGTGACTTGCAACTTTACTAAAATTGAGACCATCTATGGTGGACTCCCTCATATCCTCTCCTCCATATCTCAAAACATATCTTTGTCTTCACCTTAAACCATAGACCTTGAGGCTAAATTTTCAACACTTTCTTTTCTATCATATCTGCAAAAACATTGCCTATCCTTTTTGATACTGTCCTCTCCATTCCCACAATTTCAGGAAAGCCTGTCCATGCTTAGCTGATTTCCCTGCTCTTTGGCCATCCTCTTGATTGCCTTTACCAACCAGCTCATTTCTAGTAGTTCACTGTTTCCAAATCTCTTCAATTCCACCCAAAATGCTGTAACTTAGATCAAATTAATTCTGCTTACTTTTAGTTCACCATTGTTATAACCTATCAGACCAATTACCTTTCCCAGATTTTTTTTCCTGTGTATAATATCATTTCTTATTGGAATATAAGATCCTTATAATATGAATTTTCTGTTTTTGGTTTTGTATATTTAGAACTTACTTCACAAATAATAAGCACATGATGTTTTTAAAAAGTAATTCATTAATTTGTTCCTATTCGCCATCATTTTCATTTTAGAAGAAAAGGAGAGTGAATTAGATTTTCTTGGATGACTAGCCCTTCTGTGTGAAGGTTTCCAAGCCCTTTTCATGGATGATCATCAACCTTTGGCATCCACCTCTCACCCAACTTTCACCTGTGGCTGGAAAAGACATACCCTAGTACAGTGATAGTGAACCTTTTAGAGATGGAGTGCCAGACCACACCCTCTCAATTCCCCAGATTGAGTGCCATGCCCACCCCCCTTTGAGCACCATGCCCCATCCCCCCATTACCCCACATAGGGGAGGGAGAAAGCTTTCCCATTGGGCTGCTGGGTGGAGAGGTGGAGAATGGGAAAATGTCCTCAGTGAGTGTAGGGGAGATGAGTGGCCTGAGCACTCTGCTCCCCTCTAACTCTGCCACCAGTGAGCCCTCCATCTTACCAGCTTTGTGCTCCCATTGGGCTGCTGGGCAGAGGGGTGAGGGATGGGAAAAATATTATCAGGCACAATTGACAGTGGGAAGGGAGCAGCTCTGCCCAAGTCTCTTCTGATATTGGAAATTTAGGGATCCTTGAACTAATTTTGAGGTCCCTGATCTAAACTCCCTGTGGACATTTAGGGCTCTTTCAAACTACATTTCCCATGATCTAACTGGCTTCCTGTTTTACGTAGTGATGTAAGACAACTTTGTAATATCATAAACAGAAGAATAAATAGTGAGTGCCTGGGTTGGTACTTCCTCTTTTCTGCCTTGGGAGCAGGAGCCAGGATGGGAGGAGGAGGCAACAGGGCACAGCTTTCAAACTGACTCTTAACAGGCAAGTGTCTTTATTTTTCTAATGGATACAAACAAATCCTTTAAAACCATAATATTTTAAATCTATCCTTTTATATCCATTTTATTTCTTACACACTCTGCCTTTCTAGTTAGGAACTTGGGGCAGGGAGGTGGGGAAGCTGCTTGCCCACAGAGAGCAGTCTGCATGGCATTTATGGCACCTGTGCCATAGGTTTACCATCACTGCCCTAGTAAAACCATATCACCAGGGAGCCTAAACCAGGTTGTGGGTTCCTAAGGCCTCAAACCCATCAATGAGTTAAGAGGATATCTACTCCAGAAATGTAAAGACTTAATGAGAACAATTGGTTCCAATAACCATATAAGTGGCTGAAGCAAATACTGGGGAAGCCCTTGGAGTCTGGTCAAATGAAGGACAAACAAGAACAAGAGAATAAGGAAAACATTTTCCTTGCCAAGCTTATAATCTCTACTAATCTACTTGGTCTTTTCATTTTTTCACAACTTCTTTTATTAAGAATCTTGTCCCTTTTTCTCTCTTATTAGTTCATTCCTATATGTCAGTTCCTTCTCCTTTTCTTACAACAATGCTTAGATTTTCCAAATTCTTAAAAAAAATTCCCTTTACATTCACCATCCTTGTTCTTACCATTTACATCCCCTTTACCATTAATGAAAAATTTCTAGAAAGATTACTATAATTTGTTACCATTAATTTCTTGCCATTTATTAATTCAAATTCCAATATGGCTTCTGATCCTACCATCCTTCCACAATTCCCTTCACTAAAATTATTTATGGCCTCTTAATTTAGAAATCAGATGTCTCTTTCTTATGCCCTCATGACCAGTTTGCAACATGTGGAAATATTCTCTTTTCTGAATGTTTTCCTTCCTTCCTTTTCTAATATTCTCTCTTCTGCTTCATCTCCAACCCAAGGACTTTAAAATATACTTTGTTGGTTCATACTGTTCATGCACCTTAAATGTTGGGACCTCCCAGTCTCTATTACCTGAGTCACTTTTTTTTCCTCTTCACACTTTGTGTTCTACTCTGTGCTCATGGATACCATTTTCACCACTAAGCACATAGCTCCCCATACTAAGCATTAAGGCTTAAGTTCATTACCTTTCCTCAAAAAAGCACTGTAACACTCCAGAGGAAAACGAACACTGAAATACTCATCAATGTTAAAGGCTAAAGGTGATGAATGCTATGTCAGCCTACCAAAGGTTGATCTATCCAGAAAAGCTGTAGAACTCAATAGCCATGCAATCTACCCAACTCAGTCTGAAAGTAACTTTCCAGTAGCAATAATTTGCCTGGTTCAACTTCAGAATGCAGGTGGCTAAATGGTCTGTCCAGCAAAGCCTGGGCTAGAAAATGAATGAACTGCTTGTCCAATCCAGGGGTCCAAGTGTGGCAAACACAGATGAATGTCAGTTCAATTATCTGTCACTGACCTTGTACCTTACATTGAACTTTTGGGAACTGTTGGAAGAAAGAAAGAGCCTTGGTACTTGTTTCTAATTAAAGTTTATGAGTTAGCTTTAGCTGTGTGTTTTCTCTATATGTATATTCTACCACCATTTTACTTTGTTAATGCCCAATATTTACCCAGTGGAATATTTAATTATGTCTATCACAAACCACATTCCCAATCATCTTAAAATGAGAATATGCTTTAAAAATGAAGGTAAGGTACAATTCACCTTAAAGTGATTTTTACATATCTTTTAAAATGTATATAAAAGCAATCTTTTCTCTGGAATATTAAAAAGCATAAAGGTGAAAATATAACAATCTATTTCACTCTTTATTCAGACAACAAAAGGCCCTTCCTGGGGAGTGTTCAAGTACTTGCTGCATAATTGAGAAAATATGGAGCTACTATATTTAACATATATATATATATAGTCATTTTCTAATGACTACAAATAAATCTATAAAAACCATAATATTTCTAAAGTTATCCTTTTATAGTCATTTTATTTCTTACATGCCCTTCCCCTGGTTATGGTGTGCAATACATAGATTATTAAATTTTCAGTCAGAAAGAATTGAGTTTAAATTCTGCCTTAGTTACTATTTGTGCCACCTTGAGCAAGTTGCTTAATCTCTCTGGGCCTCAATTGCCTAATATGTAAAATGAGGGAATTGAAGTAAATGTCTCCTTCAATCTAAAAGTACAAGATCTTATTACACCTCCTATTTTTCCTCTTCAACAAAGTCACTATAGCTTCAAATGTTGCCATTTGATTTCTCAGAAGTTCCCATTTCTTCTAGGTCTACTTTCCCTCCACAGAGATATGATCCTTCCTCATATATAGTCAGAAATCCTCATCTTTATCATCATTATCATTATCATCATCATCATCATCATCATCATCAACACCATCATCACTATCCCTGTCATTTATATTGGTCTTTAAGGTTTCCAAGGAGCTTTACATATATTATCTAATTTGATCCTCACAGCAACCCTAGGAAGTAGGTTCTATAATTATACCCATTTTACAGATGAGAAAAATGAAGCAGAGAATTAAGTGGCTTGCCTTGGTTCCCACAGCATTTCTGTTCACACAGTAAATTTATGAGATATGATTTGAAATCACTATTTGAAGTCTAGTGCTCTATCCATTGTACTACCTATTTCTTTGGGATAAATGGATAATTTATTAATATAATCTACATTGAAAAGATTCTATCTTCATCATGAAACTTTAAGGAAATAAACTTTGTTCTCTTTCAAAGACTCCCTTAAGTGTCTGGAAAATATTTGGGAATTAAAGAGAAGAATAACAGAATATATTCTGAATAAATTCTGGGTTTGAATTAATTAGACATGAATTTCCATCCTGCCTCTGACTTTTATTGTATGTGTAACTCTACACTAGTGGTACCAAACTGAAATAGAAATGAAAGACATTAAACCATATATAAGGATGTCTGCAGCTTAATATCAATTTAGAAAACTATATATTAACATTATCTAAGTTCTATTCTATTATTATTTATTTGTGTTAGATGGCTCTGGCAGCATTCAGGACCTTAAGAGCAGTGTTTTGACACCTCTGCTCTAGACAAGTCATTGCGTTTAATAGCTGTGTCTAGAAATTCCAGGATTAGGGTCACATTAAGTTCAGTCTGAGATGTTTGTGACACAAAAGAAACTCTTAATAATTGCTTTCTGAGGGGGTTTGAATTGTACAAAAAATACTGCCTAATTTCGGTTAGATAATTAACAATCAGTCCAAAACAAATTCTTTGATTTCTCTCCCAGGTATAGTCATAATTTAAATCCAAACTTCCAAACATTGTGTAACATTAAACCAGTCACTTAACTGATATAATCCTATAAATGAAGTTGTTAGAGAGAACTTTCTATATTTGGATGCCAATATAATGGTAGCTGGGGTGCTACATGATAAAGGCTACAAACTGTTCATGAGTGGGGACCTGGAGATCCTTAAAAAGAGAATGCCTCAATTTTATTTAGACCCCCATAAGGCGATCAAGGAATACAGGAGGGTGGTCCAGGTTATATGATCCCACATTTCGAAATATTAAGATCATTCTATTGGAATTGTTTACCCCCAGTGAAAAGGCCAAATTTATTGTAGAAACCAGAAGGAACCCTAACCCAGCCTCCTGGTCACATGAGTATGAGGATTAAGAGCTTTCCTCCCATGGGAACAGAGCTTTCCTGCTATATTGTAGGGAAGACATAGCCAAGACAATGAAAATACATGCAAAGCATCCTGACAGCTGGGGGTCAGGGGGAATCAGAATATCTAAGTACTTTCCTGGAAAGACTGGTGGAAGCTGGGGAGAATATTCTCAGGTTCCAAGATATGTCCAAGAATAATCTCCAGCATGTCAGATACCAGTTTATAAAAGGCAATGAAGTCCCAATCCAAACTTATTTCCAATTGCATTGCCTAGGGTGGGAATCTCTCTCCTTAGAAGACCATAGGAAAACTGCAACTTACGTCCATGCATCCCATGATAGAGAGCCCAAACCCATGAAGAATAGTGACAAAGAAAAAGATACTATCATAGTTGACCTTAAGAAACAACTTAAGGAAGTTAGGAAACAAAACAAAATTGAAGAGTTTAAGAATGTGGCCCTGCAAACCCCAAATCCAAGAAATCAAGGACAGCAAAGGCAAACCAATAATAATAACAATGTTAAGAGGTGCTTTGGGGGGCAGCTGGGTATCTCAGTGGATTGAGAGCCAGGCTTAGAGATGGGAGGTTCTAGGTTCAAATCTGACTTCACACACTTCCTAGCTGTGTGACCCTGGGCAAGTCACTTGACCGCCATTGTATACCCATAACACTCTTCTGCCTTGGAGCCAATACACAGTATTGACTCCAAAACATAAGGTAAGGGTTTTAAAAAATAAAAAAATAATAACAATAATAAAAAAGAGGTGCTTTTTATGTCAAAAATTTGATTACTTCATTAGGTACTGTCATTACAAATCCCAGACCAATTTCAATAACCAGAGCAAGAATAATAACAATAATAGAAGGAAGACTTACTATAATTCAAGATATAACAATAGCAATAGGTATGATAACACAAAAGCAAAGTGCTGCGAACATATTTGCTCAAATTCTGGTAATAGTCTGAGCTTAGCCACAATGGAGAAGTATATATCACAAGGAGTATTCTCAATTACCCTTTCTTCCAAGAGACATATTTACATGCTTGGAGAAGTGCCTCCTCCTACCTAATCACTCAAATTGAATCCTGTAGGTTACCATGAACCTGGTTCAACCTCCCTGCTGAGATGATTTACAGGGTAGGATGTCTTCAGGAAAGACTAGTACTTCTTATATGAGGACTACCTGAGGACTTTTCAGGACTGCTTTCTTTCTTTGGTGTCCACTGGTCACCTAGCTCTCTCCTGCAGCTCATAGAAGCAGTAGCATGCTCAGTGGCTACACCCTGGTAAACTGTGGCCACAAGATAATTACCAACTTTAAGATTTAAATTTGGGTTTTGACTCAATACGAGAGTTATAAAAGTGGTTGCCGTTTATAAAATATTAGCCCCTAAAACAAAATGACTGCTAGCAGCTTTTATTTACAACAAGGTAGAGATATTGAAAGTGGGAAATATAGGAAGGAGACAAAGCCTGATCTAGTCTACCAGCCCTTTGGCTGTTCTGGTGAAGTCAGCCCCTGGCAGGGGCTTTCCCAAGTCTTAATCTCCACATAGATTTCCCAGTAGTCCTCAGCCAGAAGTCTCAGTGGTTTCATCAGCCAGGGTTCCTTCAATGCAGAATGACTCCAAGGAAAAGCATGTCTCTTTAGTTCTACTCACCAATGCAGAATACAAGGGAAGAGTCTCTAAAAGCCAAGGAAGAAAAATGACCAGACTTCTAATATACCTCTTTTTTCCATGCCATTTCCTGTCTCTCCCCCTCTTCACAGAAACAAATTGCAGCCTTTCAATTTGCCTAGCACTGCCCAAGGCAGGGCAGTGCTTATTGCCTTTTGGGGATGTGAACTAGTAAGTGACTTGAGAGCTCTCTTACCTAATGGTTAGCTAGCTACTAAGGAGGGGTACAAGTTCTTGATTTGATTAACTAAAAATAGACAAAGAGAGAGTTAATTCTATCTTCACACACCTGAAGCAAGAATCTCTTTTTCAATATCTCCCTACGTTCATGACCTCAGTGTAGTTCATCTATACCTTCTTCTGTTAACTGAAATTTTTTCCTGATGATGTTACAGTTCTTTTGCAAGGGGTCCACCCAATCTGCCAACCTATTGAAAATCTTCCCCTAGATCTTCTGACACTGCATACATATCAATGAAGGTGACTACATGAAGATCTCTCCTCTTTTTTTTGGGGGGGTGGTTAGTCATATATCTCACAATTTTAAATTATAACATGTTTCAGACTATGCACAACCACTATGACCTTTGAATTACTTGCACCTTTAGTAATTCAGAAACTTTTGGTCTTGTATGATTCACCACTAAAATGCTAACTTTGTAAATTATCTGTTCACTGTGAGTGGTGTTATAGGGGAAATGAGGAAAAGCAGGAACTGCTGCCAAAGCAGAGACAGGGAAGGTTCCAGGATTCTGGGGAGTGACAATGTGAGTTTCTCCTAAGAGCAGTTGATCTCTCTGGATGAGGTCAAGAATGTGTGTCTGAACTCCTCAGGTGGAATGAGTGAGCTTGATCATTTCTCCCTTTCCTTGTGGCCTTCCTTTTGGTACAATTTTGTTCCTGCTCGTGTATCCAGTTACTCCTGTTTACAGAGACTATTACAGAGCTGCTGAAGTCAACTGTATGTGAGATTCTCTCCATTTATTCCCTTGATCCTGCTTTCCCTCAAACCTCTTCCAACTTTAGTTACCATCTAAGGCATGTGTGTGTTGGAGGGTTGAGGTATTGTAGGAGCTGGGACTTTTAGGTAGAGAGAGAGAGTACTGTTAGAGCTGATAACTTCAAGAAGACAACTACTGGATTTTGGTGGGAGATTTAGTTACAGCATTTAGTCAGATTATCCCAATCCCCTTCCCTTCCTTTCCTTACTTTTAATAAACCCTGTTTTACATCAGTTGGGTTTCCTGCTAGATTTCTCTTGTTGGCCTTTCCAAACCTGTATTACTTCTGATAACTGACCCTAACTATTTAAAACCCTATGCCACCAAGTATCTAACTTACAGTTATTTTATTACAGTGAGAAGGAAAAGGCAAGAACACACAATCTAGTCAGTATGACTTTGAGAACACCTCTAGTGAAATTTTTACTCAGAATAAAGATTGGAAGTAATTGCTAAAATAAGATTTGGGGATTATCTATGGATTTCATTTTCCATTTTCCTTTATAAAATTGAAAATTCCTCTGTGTTCATGTCAACTTTATCACTTTTGTTAACTAATTTATTTATTAGGATTTATATAATGCTATTCCTTTGGGCAGTTTAGAAGGTAATCTCTTGGAATACTAGAATTGTGACTGAATTGATTCACATAGCATCTGCCAGAATATCAAGTATATTAAAATGGTTAAAAATAAGTTGATTTACTTGATAGTAAATATAATAGAAAAAATAGATAATTTTTTTCATTATTTTTGAAGGTTTTTATAGTTATAACCACTGGAAAAAGTTTAAAAACTATTTTTATTTTTCTGCTTTCAGGTAACAATCAAATTTGTTACATATCAAGCTAATAATCATTGGCAAAAGGAAGTGAATATGCATGTATGTATATATAATATAGTATTATATATGTGGGTGTGAATATAAACTTATATACACACACACACATATATATATATATAATGAATTCACCTATGTATTTATTACTATAGCCATAAATAAAAACTGTGTCTGTAAAGGTTTCCAAATAGTTTTCATTCTTCAAGTTTCCATATTGTCCTCTCCACAGGTGCCAAAGTGATATTCCTAAAATTCAAGTGTAACCATGTCATTTTCTTTCTTCAGTAAACTCTCATACGGTAGTTCCCTATTATCTCTAGTATCAAATGTAAAGTCCTGTGATTTAAAAAACCCATTACAATATGACTCCAAGACACTTTGGGAGCTTATTGTATTACTTTCCTTTATGCATTCTTCAGTCCAGTCAAATTTGCCTTTTTAATATTCATCATACATTTCACTCTTTCTCTTCTGACTATGTTTTCCACAGACTGTCACTTATGTTAGGAATGCTCAACTTTACTCTTGCTTCTTAGAATCCCTAGATTTCTTCAAAGATTAACTCAAACTCTTCTTTCTACTTGAGTCCTAACTGTTAGTGCAGGGGTCAGCAACCTTTTTGGCTGTGAGAGCCATAAACGCCACATTTTTTAAAATGTAATTTTGTGAGAGCCATACAGTGCTCACAGTGCGCGCTCCTGTAACAGCGCCTGAAAAAAAAAATTGACTTTATGGCTCCTGCAGAAAGAGCCATATCTGGCCCTCAAAAGAGCCAGATATGGCTTGAGAGCCATACATTGCCGACCCCTGTGTTAGGGCTTAATGCAATCCTTCCAAATTAATCATTCTGTATATTTTGTTCATTTCTTTTGTGAATATATTTAAATGTGAATATATTTCCTCTCTTTTTAGTGTATGTTCTTTTAGGGAAGTGACTAATTTATTTTTATGTTGTAATTCTAGCACCTAGCATATTACCTAGCATATGGAAGGTGGTTCTGAGAATCCTTTGTGCTAATATCATCAGTCATCTCCTAAAAGGGTGGGCTTTTCACAGGGTTCTGTTTCAGACCCTCTTCTCCTTTTATACTATTTTACTTGGTGAACCCATTAGCTCTCATGGCTTCAATTCTTATCTCCATGTTTGTAATACTCAGGTCAACTTATTCTGTACTAACTTACTTCCTAAATATTCTCATCTCCAACTACTTAGTAGACATCCTACAATCATCATTACTAAAAAAATGAATATTTTATCTTCCCCAAACTTCTTCAGTTCAAAATTATCTATTACTTTCAAGTTAACATCATCCTCCCAGTCATTGTCTCCCAAATTTTCCATTCTCCACACACTCTCAAATCCCCACAAACAATATGCTGCTACATCTGATTGATTGTACCTTTTCACATCTGACATTGTAACTATCTTAGTATAAGTTTTTATCATACCTCACAGCTTGACTACTAGAAGTGCTGGTTGGTTTCTATGTTTCAAATCGTTCCATTTTCTAGACCAACCTTCACACAGATGCCAAATTAGTCTTCCTAAAGCACAAATCAAACAACATCACACACAAACCACCTCTTGCTCCTCCACACATTCCATAAAATCCTGTGACCATTACCTCTAGGATTAAATATAAAATCATTTGAAATTCAATACCCTCCAGAATCTGGCCAACTCTTAGCATTCCAGACTTCTTAGATTTTAATGATCCTCCATACATTCTGCTATACATTGACACTAGCCTCCTTGCTACTCCTTGAATAATACACTCCATTTACAACTACCATCCTTTTCACTGTCTGTTACACATGAATCTAACCATTCTCATCTCAGTCTTTTGGCTTACTTGACTTCTTCAAAGTCCCAAATAAATAATTTATTTTCAAATAGAAGCTTTTTCAGATCAACCAATCAATATTTATTAAGTGTCTTCTGATAGATTGGAGAGGGGAGAGATTTAAGGCAGCAGATTTACCAGCAGGCTATTGTATTAATCCAGGTGACATGATGAGGATCTGCACTAGAGTGGTGGCAGGATCAGAGAATAAAAGGGGGCATATGTAAGAGATGTTTCAAGGGTGAAATCAACAAGATTTGGTAATATATTAGATATCTGGAAGTGAAAGATAGTGAGGAATCCAGGATGACTTCTCTTCTACAGTAATAGGTAAGGGAGTAGTCAGTAAGATTGAAGGGGGAAAGATAAGTTCCATTTTGGATACGTTGAGTTTGAGCAGTTAATGTGGGCACTTAGTTCAAGATGTATGAAAAAAAAGTTGGAAATGTGAGATTGGAGGTCAACAGAGAATTTGAGGCAGTTTGGTAGATTTGAGAATCATTAGAATAAGTAGTAATTACATCAGTGGAAGTTCATAAGATCACCATGTGAAGTACCTTTTCTGTTTGTTTGTTTGTTTACTTATTTGTTTCCCTAATCCTCATCACAGTGCCTGGTAAATTGTAGGAACTTAATAAATGAATATTGACTGATTCACTGAAGAGCATGCTAATTTATTACTTTATATACAGGTATCTGTGAGAACAGAAATTATTGGCATACTATATTATGTCTCAAATGAGAAAATAACTTGAAAATTATGTTATTTGGACCATATCTTCCATTATTAACCCCATAATCACAATTGATTAACTTTGCATGAAAAATAAGGCAATATAATTGTTCTTTATTGAAAAGTAACTCTAATTTTCAGCTCTGGCTGAAGACTCACCACAGATATTTT
The DNA here is from genome assembly GCF_016433145.1 of Gracilinanus agilis. Classification (NCBI taxonomy): domain Eukaryota; kingdom Metazoa; phylum Chordata; class Mammalia; order Didelphimorphia; family Didelphidae; genus Gracilinanus; species Gracilinanus agilis. Next base: position 84,638,770 of record NC_058133.1, on the reverse strand, counting down.
TCATTTTGTAAGTGGTTTTCTTCATAAAGCTCCTCGTTACAACTCAGTTCATTACTTTACAGATTTAGATATTCAGGTCAAATCATGTCCCCTGGAACTCAACAATTACATCCAGTAAAAGCTTGATGTAACTTGTCCAGCCTCTGACCCACATGTTCATTATGACCTGATATTCACATACAATATGCCAGGAAAACTTTTTTTTACTTTATTGAAATACTTCAATTGTGTTTTCTTTTTAAGTATGGAAAATTTATTTTACTCATCATATAATAGTGTATTGATGCAAATTAGTCATATGCCAATGATGCTGAAATAATTAAAACAAGTCAGCATCTTTTCACCACTGCAATATTTTCTAAATCAACAATGTTAGGCAGCTCATAATAACATCATTTTAGTGCTAGAAAGCACCTAAGAGGCAATCTATTTAACTTCTATCCTCTTTTTTACAGGTGGAAAAAAAATGGAGATTCAGAAAAATGAAGTAAATTTCCCAGTAACCAGTAGTAGGGGAAGGATTTAAACTCATCATTGACCAAAAATTTAGCAAAATTTACATTATATTTTCTGTCTCCTCAAATTTAATGGTTTTCATATCTTGTTTCCGTCATAGGAAGACTATTGTCATGCTGTCACTAGCACAGACACATACACTCATTGAATTGTACAATGTACTGAAGCTCATATCATTTTGTGAAGTAGAAACTTAAGACTTTCTGTGTCTCAAATGAAAATGGAACTATCACTCCTAGGAATATGTGAGAGTGACAGAGACAGAAACAGAGAGACTGAGACAAAGAAATAGAGGAGTCAGAGAAAGATGGAGGAAGACACAAACAGGAAGACAATATGACAGAGACAAAGACAAAGATAGACAGTGAGATAAGAAGATAGAGCAGAGACAGGGACACAAAAAGAATGAGAAAAAAGATACAAATGGAGACAGTGACAGAAAAAAGAAAAAGATGGACAAATGTTGACAGGATAGAAAAAGATATATATATTTTTTTCTTTATAAAGTTTTGTTAAGCACCATTCTCCATAGTTATGCTGAATTGTGGCTTTTCAGATTGGGGCTAATCAGGGTGTATATAAATATAACAAATATAACGAATATACCAGATAGCTTCAATAAGCACAATATACTATTGTATCTATTGCAGTTCTGACAAATTTTCCAAATGGCCAAATATTTGGTAAATAAAGGAAATGTCATATAAAAGAATACTGAACTTTAGTATGATGAGAAACAATAGGAAAGTATTATAATAATATCTCTGATAGCTAAAAGTTGTAGGAAAATAAGCATCTCAAACTCTACTGTAGTTTCCAATTTTTATATGGCAATTAAGATAGTTTAAAAACCTATCTCATATTATTATTTGAGGGTAAAGTGAGACTATATATGCAAGGCTCTCTGCAGGCTTGAAAGTGTTATACAAATAATAATTATATTAGAATGGGACAGATGATAAATAAATTTCTTAAGAAAAATGCATTGGGACCAAATGGATTTACAAGTGAACTCTACCAAACATTTAAAGATCAATTGACTCTAATATTAAATAAATTATTTGAAATAATAGGCAAAAAGTATATTATCATATTCCTTTTTATGAAATTAAATATAGTGCTAATATCAAAACCAGGAAGAATAAAAACAGAGAAAATATTATAGACTAATTTCATTAATGAATATGGATGCAAAAATCTTAAAACACTAGATTGGAGACAACAAAAATAAATAATAAAAATTATACATCATGATAAAACAGGATTTGTGCCAGGAATCCAAGGATTTCAATATAGAAAAGCTAACAAAAAAATGGATTTTATAAAAATGTAATAAAAGCAGAATAATAATATCAATAGTTGAAGAAAAAACCTTTGATAAAATACAACACTCATTTATATTAAAATCATTGGAAATCCTAGGAATAAGTAGGTAGTTTTTCAGAAAATGATATGAAGCATATACCTAAAACCATGAGCAAGTATTATTAGTTAAATGGATAAGATAGAACCCTTACCAAGAAGAGTAGAAGGGAAACTATGATGTCCATTATCACCAATATTATTTAGCATAGTATTGGAAATAAAAGCAATAAAAGAAAAATTAATTAAAGGAATCAGAATGAGTAGAGATGCAATAAAACTATCTCTGTTTTCAGCCAGCATAATGGTATGAGTAGAAAATCACAGAGATTCAGAAACCATGGGTAATTCTAGCAAAGTAGCAGGACATAAAAAATCGCATATAAATCATAAGCATTTGTATATGTTACTAACAAAGTAATGGAAGATGAAATAGAGATACTTCATTTAAATTAATCACAAAAAGAGTAAAACACCTTGGAGTACACCTGGTAAAACAAATCCAGGACCTACATGATTATAAATATAAAACACTTTCTATACAAATAAAGTCAGAAACAAATAAATGGAGAAATAATTATTCATGGATAGGTATAGACAATAAAATTAAAATTGTGATTATACCTAAATTAACCTACTTATTCAATGTCATTCTAATTAAATCACCTGCAAAATTATTTTATTGAGATAGAAATTTATTTAAAAAAAATTCACTTGGAAGAACAAAAGATCAAGAATAGCAAAAGAATTAATTAAAAGATGTAAAAAAATTTAGGACACCTGGAAAGTAGTTTGGTAGAAACTAGCTATGACAGGCCAGTGTTTTTCACCAGTCACTATAGTAGTCAAGTCATGTGATATATGAAATAAACAAGAAGATAAGAAGGCAACCATGTTGAAAATTTTTCTTTTAAAAGGAATATTATAATTATACTTGATTATTTTTTATGTTTAAGAGAAAATATAACTCAGTAATGATTTTGTTATAAGATAATAATACAGACCTTATTTCCTAATTTTATCATTCATTTTTTTTTGCCTTGGGCTTCATTATAGTAAAAATGCTTCAATACATTGAGGAAATGTGTTTTGATTAATGTAAGTGTTCACTCTACTTATACAAATCATAGCTATTTTGTGATTTACTAAGTAATATTCACATTCCTATTACTAAAGAATTGTTTTTCTTCATATGAATAGTGAATGATTCTCTTGGAATTTAAACAGGTTATTTTTTGCATGATACACACATTGCCTAAGTCTGGGCACATGCTCATTTTTTTCAACTTGATTGGACATGCCAAAGTTCTTATCTGAGGAATAAATCTTTGTGTTCTTAGGTAATTTCAATACCAAATGACTTTGTTATAATATAGGTACAGTATATTTTGCTGAAATATAGGTACAGAGTAATAGAAAATGAATAAAAAAAAATATTAAACCAATGACCACAAAAGTTCCTGACCACAAAAGCTACCGCCTGATTTAATCATTAACATTAGTTTACCACGACTTCTAGAAATCAGCTTAACTAACCCATTAAAGTTTAGAAAAGTCAATTAAATGGCAGAATAATTGCTAATTTGTAGAAAACTTTGGAAATGATAAACAATGAGATAAATTATGAAAAATGGATATAAGTACTTTTATATTTAAGATATCTTAAAATTCTAAATTCTATGATCTTCTGAAAATCACATCAACTTTTTTGTTATAGAAAGTCAAAGGATAGTTGTGATCTAAAAGGAGAAAGTAAATGGTCCATTTTTTGTAAAAGCATCAAAATTAATTAGGAACTGGAACCTTTGAATTTTGGTCAAACATTCTAACACACTTTAGTTCCTATGGATATTATTATATGACAATAGAGTATGAGTATTCGGTTTATAAATGATGACCAAGAGTTATCTAGAAATCATTAGGTTATAATCATCACTTTCTATTTAAGAAGGCAAGTGTTTTAGATAGATTTCTTGAAAAATGATAAATTGACAAAAATATTTTGATATCCCAAAGGAGATATAATAAAAACATGCTTGCATATCAATAATAATTATTTGCTATAAAATGCAAGATAAATTTATTGAAAAGTAAAAATATTAAAATATCTAGTTCAATGGTTAATTATACCTATAAGGATGGCATAGTAAATAAAATGCTGGACTCAAAGTAAAATACAACAGGGTTCAGTTTCCTTCTCTTAAAAATACAGGTTGTTTGATCTCAGGGAAGTTTCTTCACTTGGCAATACTTTAGGCAACTCTATAAGAACATAAGCATCAGAATAATTGATGACTTGTACTGGTAGAGAGTTTGTTTTTTGTTTTATTTTATGAGGAATTCTTTATGCAAATGATGCAATGGCATCAAAGGTCTCAAAAGTAAAAATAAAACAAAAGCAATAAGCATCAAGAATCTACAATAGAATTTCAGCAATTACAGACTGATTGTATGTATGTATGTATGTATGTATGTATGTATGTATGTATGTATGGATTAGGACAGAAGCAGAGAGATACAGAAATAGATTTTTTTCTTTGCCCAGTACATCTGACCTTTTTAATGCCCAGTACATCTGACCTTTTTAATGCCCAGTACATCTGACCTTAAGTTACAAGTAGTTTAACCTCCCTAGGACTCAGTAGTCTAATTATTAAACTGAAAGGCTGGTACTACATAGCTTCTGAAATTCCTTCCGGCTCTACTCTATAATCCTCTATAACTACATGTTCAGAAATATGCCAGCCACTGTGAAGTCAAAGATAAATAAGACAGTTCCATAAACCATATTGAATTAATCTTTCTTTTTCCAGTGGTAAAAATGGGAGAGTTTAGAATTTTTTAGAGAGCTTTATAAAATGTATAGTTTTTACTTTTTACTTGAAAATTGAAGGAAGAAAATGCGAGTTCAAATTATGAATATGCTACTTGTGAATCATTAAACCCTTATTTAAGCTTGAATTGTATCTTAATTTTCTTGTTTGTACTGCTATATCTTAGGGTCGCTGAAATGAATAGCATTAACCTTTAAGTAATGTATTAAACTAAGCATTATTGAAAATGATGATGATGATGATGATGATGATGATGATGATGATGATGATGATGATGATGATGATGATGCTACGTAACTCCTAGAACAAATTCATAAGATATGTGTAGGGACCACAGAGACATCTCAAAGACCCTGCCTCCTGTCGTTCAAACTTCCAAATAGATCTAACCTTCCAACCTGTAGCCAGTCTTAATGATGAAAGTTCACTATATCTAACTATTCCAGTCATTTAACTAAACCATCTTCTTGCCAGGTCAGAGTCTTCCCAAACACATATCACTTTCCAGTAATTGCTTCTGGGAAAGACACATCATTTGATTTCTTTAGGACTCCACTTAGTGACATTTTTCTTTCCTTGGCACCCACTCTCCAAATGAGTTGTTTTATATTCTAATGTGGGCTCCTTGAAGGATCACACTCTTTGTTTTACATATGTATCCCAAGCACTCAGCAGAGGCCTGACACATAATGAATACTTAATAATTGCCTATACATTCATCTATTCTTCCATTCTTCAATTCATTCATTTACAAACATTTCCAGGGTAAAAAAGTTTTTTGAACTGAAAAGTTATTACATATAGATAAATAGAGAGCTAGATAATAGATATAGATATGTGTATATCAATATTGTATATATCTTTATAATCTGTCATCTGAGCACATTTGAACTTTCTTGATCAGTCATTATTTTTTTCACTCTTAGCAATAATATTTACTGCTAAATGATATTAGGGAAGTAACCTAGGTCAACAGAGAGAGTGGCAGAGAAAAACAATTTCAATGTTTTCAGAAGTGGAAGGTACTTAATAGCATAGTTCAACCTACATCAGAAAGAATTCTCTAATAAATCTGACAATAGTCATCCAATTTTTGCTCATTTAAACATCAAAATTGTTCTTATTATTATTATTTTAATAACATATTCTTTATTATTATCATATACAGTTTATCATATCATATAGTTTTCTATCATGTTACATTACATTACATATCATATCATGTTATGTTATATTTATAGGGTAAAGTTTGACATTTACTCATTCTATTAATTTTTTTTTGCTTACATCTTCTGCATCTCCAATTTAAAATGTAAGATTTTGAAGTTGTTGGGTGATTTCTTTTTGAATCTACTGAAGTATCTTCAGATGTGCTTGCTTCCCAACCTTTTCAGACTTGCTCATCTTTGGCGAGGGCAGCTAGAAAAAGCAGTGGATAAGAGTGTTGGGTCTGGAATTAACTCATCTTCCAGATTTCAAATGATCATATACTTACTATCCATGTGACTGGAGACAAATAATTTATCCTTGTTTGCCTCAATTCCTCATCTGAAAAATGAGCTAGAGAAGGAAATACTAAATTACTCCAGTGACTTTTTTTCAGGTATGCAAGATATACTTTATTTTTTTTTTTATTTTTTTAATTTAGAATATTTTCCATGGTTCCATGATTCAGGATTCCCCAACTTCCCTCACCACTCCTGGAGCTGTCAAGCAATTCCACTGGGTTATATATGTATCATTGTTCAAAACCTATTTTCATGTCATTCTTATTTGCAAAAGAGTGATCTTTTAACATCAAAACCCTGATAATATCCCTATTTGGAACTAAGTGACTAATCATATGTTACTTCAGCAATTTTGACAAAAATGTCCTAAATGGTGTCAAAGAAAATTGAATATGATTTAACAACACTTTATTTTCATATTTTTAAATTGAGAGTTTCCATGAATACACTCTCTTACTCTATTTTCTTTGAATTCTTCTTTGTTCCAAATTAGGGTACATATCAACTTTCTTCTTTTTCTTTATCACAAACTCTAGAAGAGAATGACCACTTCCTTCAAGATTCCACTAGTCCTTTCCTGTACACTCCCCACTGATAAAAATATTCCTTTGAATATCAACACATGTGTCAGCTATATACGGTTTTCCTTGATCATCCTAGCAATTACTGTATCTCTCACCTTTAGCTTATTCATTTTGGATTTAATTTATTTCACAGCAATTTTTCATTTTTGTTGTTGTATACCAAGTATCTTGATAAGTGCCTTGCAAATAGAAATTGATTAATAATGCTTGTTGATTAATTGATTGACATTGCTAGATTAAGTACTCTCTCCAAGCCAAAAAAATTTTTTTCTGGATTTTTTCATTTCCCCTAAATGCATATATTATATCTATCTATCTAAGTGCTATTTTTCCAAATAGAATAAAAGTTCCTTGAGGATAAGAATTGTGTCTTTTTTTCATAGTGGTTTGTATAGTGGTCACTAAATAAATATTTGTTGAATTGAATCAAGATAGTGGGCTAGAATAACATGAATCAGAGAAAAGGAAGAATGACACTATTTAATTGGTATATATAGAATTATGTACAAGGTAATCTCTTCCTGTAACTAAAGGAGCTGCTCTCTCTATGAGACTAAAGCATCTTCTTGGGCTCCAAAGAATGATGTAGACCTATAAGAGAGAGATTATCTGGTATTGGTCAGAGGTCAAAGAGATGAGTAGTGATAGAAATGAGTGAGACCTTTTTGCTCAAGAATTTCCATGTATTAATTAATATGTTACTATATCTATCCTATCTAATGGGAAAAATATATATGCATATATATGTGTGTATCTGGTTTTTTACATTAGTGTATACATATATATATATATATTTCTGTATGTGTTATTATTCATCAGGAACAATGTCATCACAAAGATGGGGTAAATGATCAGTGATGTCTTGACTTGCAAGTGAATTAGATTTAAGTGAGGCAAAGTTGCACAAAATAAATAGCCTTAATTCTCTCTTTGAGAGTCATAGGATTCCAGTGGGAAGAAAAAAGTCAATATAACTAATGATAGCCTCAGGTGCAGTTGGATGACAGGCAGTTTCAATTCCTAACCATTCTCTAGATCAGTGGTTCCAAAATTTTTTGGCCTACCACCCCCTTTCCAGAAAAGAATATTACTTAGCTCCCTGGAAATTAATTTTTAAAAAAAATTTTAATAGCAATTAATAGGAAAGATAAATGCACCTGTGGCCATCACTGCCTCCCTGGATCGCTGCAACAGCCACCAAGGGGTGGTAGCACCCACTTTGGGAATCACTGCTCTAGGTTCTCCACACTGCCAGTGTCAGTTCCTTCATGGCCTTTGGAATACATTGTTCTTATTCACCCAACCTATGTGGAAATGAAAGGGAGTCATCAAATTCTTATTGTAGACATTTCCCAACTTGGTGACAAGTTTGAGGCATTTTGGTTGTCCTCAGTCTAGTTTAGCCTATCTGGCAAGACAGTTTTATTGGAGTGAATGGAATGTTCAGAGAAAACTCTAATATGAGGGGTTTTTGAGCCCTTTTTTAGGACTATTCAACCACCTTTGATAGAAATCTGTCACCAACTCTTACCTGTGACTCCAAGAAATTGTAGCATGCATGATGGCCACACCTCAGTGTTTTCTAGAATGATTGATCGTATTCATTTTTCCACTAAAGAGAACATTAACTCATAGGACCTCAGTTTGTATCACCATCAATTGAATTTAAGACAGTAACAAGAAACCTCTCTTCTATTACTTTCCATATGAATTTTAGGGAATATCATACATTGATTTTTCTCCTAAGAATGTTCTATGACCAAAATTAAAATATCACCTCAAAACAAATATGGAAATAGCAATTAGAGAAGAAAAAGAAATTGAAGGTATCAAAATAGGCAATGAGGAGACTAAGCTATCACTCTTTGCAGATGATATGATGGTATACTTGAAAAATCCTAGAGAATCAACTAAGAAGCTGGTAGAAATAATCGACAACTTTAGCAAAGTTGCAGGATACAAAATAAATGCACATAAATCATCAGCATTTTTGTATATTTCCAACACATTAGAGCAGCAAGAGGTAGAAAGAGAAACACCATTTAAAATCACCCTAGACAATATAAAATACTTGGGAATCTATCTACCAAAACAAACACAGTAATTATACAAAAACAACTACAAAACATTTTCCAAACAAATAAAACTGGAGCTCAACAATTGGAAAGCCTTTAATTGTTCATGGGTAGGATGAGCTAACATAATAAAAATGACCATTCTACCCAAATTAATTTACCTATTTAGCGCCATACCTATCAAATTACCAAAAAACGTCTTTACTGAATTAGGAAAAACTATAACAAATTTCATTTGGAAAAACAAAAGATCAAGAATATCAAGGGAAATAATGAAAAAAAATGTGAAGGAAGGGGGCCTAGCAGTACCAGATATTAAACTATACTATAAAGCAGCAGTCATCAAAACAATATGGTACTGCTAAGAGACAGAGAGGAGGATCAGTGGAATAGACTTGGGGCAAATGACATCAGCAAGACAGTGTATGATAGACCCAAAGAGCCCAACTTTTGGGACATGAATCCACTATTTGACAAAAACTGCTAGGAAATTTGGAAAACAATATGGGAGAGATTAGGTTTAGATCAACATCTCACACCCTACACCAAGATAAATTCAGAATGGGTGAATGACTTGAATATAAAGAGGGAAACTATAAAATTGTGAACAAAAAATAGTATACCTGTGAGATCTCTGGGAAAGGAAAGATTTTAAAACCAAGCAAGAGTTAGAGAAAATGTAAATTAAATGGTTTTGATTATATTAAGCTAAAAAGCTTTTGTACAAACAAAAACAATGTAGTCAAAATCAGAAGGGAAACAACAAATTGGGAAAAAATATAACAAAAAACTCTGACAGGGGTCTAATTACTCAAATATACAAGGAGTTAAATCTATTGTATAAAAAATCAAGCCATTCCCCCAATTGATAAATGGTCAAGAGACATGAATAGACAATTTTCTGGTAAAGAAATCAAAAGTATCAATAAGCACATGAGAAAGTGTTCTAAAGCTCTAATAATTAGAGAAATGCAAATCAAAACAACTCTGAGGTATCACCTCACACCTAGCAGATTGGCTAAAATGAAAGAAGGGGAGAATAATGAATGTTGGAGGGGATGTGGCAAAATTGGGACATTAATGCATTGCTGGTGGAGTTGTGAACTGATCCAATCATTCTTGTTGGCAATATGGAACTATGCTCAAAGGGCTATAAAAGAATGCCTGCCCTTTGATCTAGCCATACCATTGTTGTGTTTGTACCCCAAAGAGATCATAGATAAACTGACTTGTATGAAAATATTTATAGCTGCGCTTTTTGTGGTGGCAAAGAAATGGAAAGCGAGGGTATGTCCTTCAATTGGGGAATGGCTGAACAAATTGTGGTATATGCTTGTGATGGAATAGTATTGTGCTAAAAGGAATAATAAACTAGAGGAGTTCCAGGTGAACTGGAAGGACCTCTAGGAACTGATGCAGAGCAAAAGGAGCAGAGCCAGAAGAACATTGTACACAGAGACTGATATACTATGGTAAAATTGAATGTAATGGACTTCTGTACCAGCAGCAATGCAATGACAGAGGACAGCTCTGAGGGATTTATGGTAAAGAATGCTACCCACATTCAGAGGAAGAACTGCAGGAGAGGAATCATATATGAAAAACAAATGCTTGAACACATGGGCTGAGGAGGACATGATTGGGGATGTGGACTCGAAAATACCACACCAATGCAACTAACAACAATTTGGAAATAGGCCCTGAACAAGGACAGATGTTACAACCAGTGGAAATGTGCATCAGCCATGGGTGGGGGAAGAGCTGGGGGTGAAGGGGAAAGTAGGGGCATGAAGGATGTAACCATGTTAAAAATGAATATTAATAAATATTTAATAAAAAATATGGAGTGAAAGAACCAACAAGGAGACAAAGTGAAGCAATTTTCAAGAAAAGAAAACCCCAAAAGTTAGGCAAAGAACATCTGGGGCACTGGGGTGAGAGGAGAGTAGAGCCAGCATGAGGCTGTAGCAAGGAGGGAAGAGCAAACCCAAAAACTTGAGCCTAAACCTGTGGCTAGAAATTGATGAGCCCCTTACCCAATCAAGGTCAGAGTTAAATCAAAAGCTCACACCCCAGTCTGAGGCAAGTCCTTAAGCCATCAGCATCTTAAGGGTCAATTGAATTAGTAGGGGGAGGGGGATCCCAGAGCTCTCACCCCTAAAACCCAGAAGATAAGCTGAGAATAACATCAAGGAAGGACAGAAATTTAAGAGGGTTCTGAGAAACAGAGCCTGCCTATAATTAGATAGGAAAAGTGAGCCAAAAAAAAATAGAACAAGAAAGGAACTAACTCTAAAAAAATTATGTAGAAAAAGAGCAAGGTACAGACATTGAAGGGGACAGTGAAAGCAGAGCAATGTATACAAAGTCCAAAAGAAAAATATGGATTTGACATAGATTCTGGAAGAGTGGAAGAAATAAAAAAAGACTTAAAAAACCAATTAAAAGAGGGCAGAAGAAAAGTGGGGAAGACAAAAGAAAGTGATACAAGATGAAAAGAAAGTGATACAAGGAAAAAGGAAAGTGATGCAAGAAGAAATAGTCCAATTGAAAAAAAACCAGAAACTAAAAGAGGAAAATCAGAACTTAAAAATCAGAACTGACCATCTAGAAACTAATGATTTCATGAGAAATCAAGAAGTAATGAAGCAGAATCAAAGAAATGAAAAACAAGAAGAAAACATAAAACATCTTATTGAAAAAATAAATGACATAGAAAATAGATCTAAGAGAAACAATTTAAGAATTATTGGTCTACCTGAAAGCCATGATCAAGAAAAAAACCTTGGACATCATATTATAAGAAATTATCAAACATAACTGCCCAGAGATCCTCAAACAAGAAAGTAAAATTAAAATACAAAGAATTCACAGGTCACCTCCAGAAAGAAATCCTCAAATGACAACTTCAAGGAGTATAATACCTAAATTCAACAACCACCAAGCTAAGGAGAAAATTCTTCAAGCAGCCAGAAAGAAACCATTCAAATATCATGGATCTAAAATCAGGATCACATAGGACCTACTGGCTTCTAAATTAAAGGATAAAAAATTATGGAATATGATATTCAGGAAGGCAAAAGATTTGGGTTTAAAACCCAGGGTCACCTATTCAGCAAAACTGAGTATATTATTTTAGGGAGGAAAATGGACATTCAATAAGATAGAATATTCCCAATCATTCCTGAGGAATAAGCCAGACCTAACCAAAAAATTTTAAGTTGAAATATAAGACACGAGAGAAGACCTAAAAGGTAAATAAGGTAAATTTAGGGGACTCATTAAGGTAAAAAATGTTTATATGTCTACATGCAAAGATGATTTCTGTAATTTTCAAAAATTACTCTTAGTAACAGAGAAGATAGAATGAATTGACTAAGAAAGAGGGTGGAGAAGTAAGCTGATTATGATGACATCTGTGTACATGATGATATATGATAATATGTGTACATTAAATGTGACAATATAGAATGATATGAATCTATGATATGATATGTATTCATATGAATCATATATAAAAATCAATCAAGGGCTGAAGGAGAAGGTGACACTGAGAGAAAAGGGAAAGAGAGATAGAATGGAGTAATTATATAGTATAAAGAGAAGTGAAAAATCATTATAATGAAGGGAGGATAAGGAAGGTGATGGTGAATGCTTAAACATTACTCTCATTTTAACTGGTTCTGAGAGTGAAAAGCAAGTATACTCAGTTGGGTATAGAATTCTATCTTACTTAAAGATTAATAGAAAGGGAATGAAGCCGTCCACCGACTCCACAAAGATTCCTAGTGGGTTGGACACTCAGAAAGGAGAACCAAAGACTGAGTGAAAATGGGTTATGGGTTAAGGACTAATGGAAAGAGAACATAAGGCGAGAATAAAGACACACAGACACAGAAAGTTTTGGCATAAGGTAGACAGACAGCGAGTAAGCTCTGGTGGTCAAGAGCTTCATGGTTAGGAGCTCTGATGGTTAAGAGCTTCTTTGCCAACTCACTTCTTGTCACCTTTATTGGGGTTACAACAGTATGGGGGGAAGGGGAGAGCCCAGTGGCTTGATACATTAACATTATGAGGAAATCATCATGAAATGCAAACTGCCCAAACCAAAAACAATAGGTAGAGCTAAGATCCGGATCCAGAGTGGATATGGCCTAAGGAATCTACTGATGTTTGATACCTATGTTAACTGATCATTGAAGGAAAAGTAAGGAGACTGAGATAATTGACCAGTCTTCTGGGGTGTAGCCTTAGGGAAGGGCGAGGGATTTGGCAAGGTCAATGTTCAATTTGACTCAAGATTACAGAGATCAATCATTGGCAGTATAAGAGTTAAGTTTTTGAATACTTCTTAAAATAATATCACAATTAATGTATACCTGGATTGCTACAGGGAATAAGACAAGGGAAGAGGGAAGTAATTAGAGAGAGGGGAAAAAGGGGTGGTGACAAAAAGTAAAATACTAGTAAGGAAGAACAGAGAGAAGGGTAATAGAACAGGATTTAAAGGAGATAATAGGGCGAATTGTCATATCTGATGTCAATGAAATACTATTATGTTGAAAGGAATAATGAACTGGAGGATTTCTATGTGAACTGGAAAGACCTCCAAGAATTGATGCAGAGCAAAAGGAGAAGAACCAGGAGAACCGTGTACATAGAGACTGATATACTGTGGCACAATAGAATGTAATGGACTTTTCAACTAGTAGCAATGCAAAGATTGAGGACAATCGCAAGGAAAATGAGAAAGAATGCTATCCACATCCAGAGAAAGAACTGAGGTAGTGGAAATACAGAAGAAAAACATATGACCAATCACATGGTTCAATGGCGATATGATTGTGGTAATAGCATTAAAAGATAATTCTATTGCAGATATAAATAATGTACAAATAGATTTTGAAAAATGATACATGTATAAGCCAGTTCAATTGCTTGTCATCTCTAGTAGGCAGTAGGGGACAGGGGTGAGAAAAATCACGAATCATGGAATCATGGAAAAATATTCTTAATACATAAATTATTTTAAAAATATATTTCCTGAAAAATGATTGAAGTAAAGAATATCTGCAAATTCATTGACACCAAATGAGGATCAAATCTGAAACTTCTTTTCTTTGAAGTTACCTCCTTTTATTTTTCTTCTGTCACTTGATTAAAAGGGAAATTTCTAAGCTCCTTCCACTAGATTACTGTTTTCCATTAATATATATTTGGTACATGATTCAAAATATTAAGACCTAAGTGTACAATGTCTCATCTTCCTTCACTGAAAATTCTGCTTCAAAATGCAATGCAATGCAAAGCTGTGGAGACTAAAAATAGCCCCAAGGAAAAACCACTGTGTAGTTTGATACACAGAGAGCTTGCCCTCCTCACTCAGACTTCTGGCTGGGAAGTGAAGGAAAAACCAATAAAGCAATGGCCACCAACACCCAAGAAATACAATCTACAAACACCAAAAAGAATAAGAGAAAGGATAATTTTAATGGAGAAAAAAACCAGACTACAGAGGAGATAGCAGAGGACAAATTACAAGAAAACACATCCAAACTATCCAAAAAAATAGAAATTGGTCACAAGCTCTGCAAGAAATCAGGCTGGAATTTGAGATCCAAGTTAAAATGTTAGGAGAAACTTGGCAAGAAAAGTGGGAAATAGTTAAAAAAGAAAATAACAATTTAAAAGACAGAATATCCTTCTTGGAAAAAGGAGCCCAGAAATCAAATGAAATGATTAAAAAAATTTAAGACCAGAAATGACCTGCTGGAGAACATGAAAGACAAGACAGACCAAAACAAAAAAGGGAAATCAAAAAATCAAAGCTGAAAACCAATCTTTAAACATCAGAATTGGGCAAGTAGAAGCTAATGATCTCAAAAAACAGCAAGAATTAATCAAATTAATCAAGCAAATTCAAAAGAATGACAGAATAGAAGGAAACATTAAATATCTCACTGAGAAAATGAGGAACCTGGAAAAACCAGTCTGGAAGAGACAATTTGAGAATCATTGGTCTAACTTAAAACCTAGAAATAAACAGAAATCTTGATATCATACAACAAGAAATTATCCAAGAAAACTGCCCTGATGTTTCTCAATAAGAGGGCAAAATAGGCATTGAGAGAATCTGTAGATCACCCTCTACATTAAATCCTCAAAAGACAACACCCAGGAATGTAATTGCGAAATTCAAGAGCTTCTAAGACAAGGAGAAAGTTTTATAAGAATTCAGAAAGAGACAATTCAGATATCAAGGAGCACCAATCAGGGTTGCATAGGATCTGACAACTTCTACACTAACGGATCACAAAGGTTGGAATATGATATTCAGAAAGGCAAGTGAAGTGAGTCTACAAACAAACATCACCTATCCATCAAAATTGACTCTATACTTCAAGGGAAAAAATTGGGCATTCAACAAAAAAGAAGATTTCCAAGTATTTGCACAGAAAAGGAGAGAACTAAATGAAAAATCTGATATCCAAATACAAAAATCAAGAGAAACATGAAAAGATAAGTAAGAGTCGTGAAAAAAAAAATTTTTATTTTTACTTTTAAGGGCTTCAATAAAGTCAAATTGTTTATATTCATATATGGAAATATGGTATTTGTACCTCTGAAAAAAATTGTATTCACTATTATAGTAGTTGGAAAAATTATTCATAGCTAGAGGTTGAGGTACTAAGTGGTTTAAGATGATATGCAGAAAAAGAAAAATGGTATATAGAAGATGGCTCCATGAGAAACTTAAAGAAATAAAAAATAAGATAAATAAAACTACATAAAGAGGTACATGGGAGGGGGGAGGGAAAGAATACTATTATAAGAATGAGAGGAAGAGAGTGCTAATATATAATACCTAATTTGTAGTGTAATCAATTCTTAGAAGGAAGAGCATCTAGGTCCATTGGGATATCAAATTATATCTTTCCCTACATGGAAGTTGACAGGGAAAAACCAAGGAGGGAGTGGGTTGGGGAGTAAAAAAATGGAGGGAAAGAGAGGGGGGAAGGGAATTTAATAGACCCTAAAAAATGAGAGGGGAATAAAAAGGAAAGGGGCAGAAAGGGAAGTAAAATAAGGGTTGGGAATAGAGAGACTGATTAAAAGCAAACCACTGGTATAGAAGGAAATAGTGAAAGAAGAAAAGAGAGAATTAGTAGAGGAAATCAAAATGTTGGGGAATACAGATGTGGCAATCATAACTCTGAATGTGAATGGGATGAACTCACCCATAAAATGGAAGCAAATAGCAGAGTAGATTAGAAACCAAAATCCTACCATATGTTGCCTACAAAAAAGACACATGAGGCAGCTAGACAGACAGGGTAAAGGCAAAAGGCTGGGACAATAACTATTGGGCATCAACTTAAAAAAAGAAGGGAGAAATCACAATTGTATCTGAGAAAACCAAAGTAAATATAGATCTGATTAAATGAGATAGGGAAGTTAATTACATCCTGAAAAAAGGCAGTATAGACAATGAGGAAATAACAGTACTCAACATGTATACACCAAATTGTATAGCATCTAAATTTCTAAAGGAGACACTAGTAGAGTTTAAGGAAGAAATAGAGAGTAAAATTATTCTAGTGGGAGATCTAAATATTACTCTATCAGATCTAGATAAATAAAACCAAAAAATAAATAAGAAAGAGGTAAGAGATATCAATGAAATCTTAGAAAAATTAGAGTTAATAGACATGTGGGGAAAAATAAATAGGGACAAAAAAGAATACACCTGGCACATTCACAAAGATTGACCATGTACTAGGGCATAAAAACATGGCAAAAATGTGCAAAAGAGCAGAAATAATAAATGCAAACTTTTCAGATCATAATGCAATAAAAGTAATAATTAGTAAGGGTACATGAAGAGGTAAATCAGAAATTAATTGGAAATCAAATAATATGATTCTCCAAAATCAGTTAAAGAACAAATCATAGAAAAATTAATCATTTCATTGAAGAGAATGACAATGATGAGACATCCTATCAAAATCTACAGAATTCAGCCAAAGCAGTACTCGGGGGGAAATTTATATCCTTGAATGCATATATTAAGAAATTAGGGTTAACAAGATCAATAAACAATAAATAACAATAAAAAAAGAAAAGAAGAAAACCAAATTAATAGTATCAAAGATGAAAAGGGAGACCTCAACTCTAATGAAGAGGAAATTAAGGCAAACATTAAAAACTATTTTACCAAATTATATGTCAATAAATATGGCAACCTAGGTAGTATGAATGAATATTTACAAAAATATAAATTACCTAGATTAACAGAAGAAATAGAATATTTAAATAATCCCATATTGGAAAAAGAAATTGAACAAACCATCAAAGAACTCCCTAAAAAATAAATTCCCCAGGACCAGATGGATTCAACAGCTAATCCCAGTAATACACAATCTATTTGACAAAATTAGCAAAGAAGGAGTTCTACCAAATTCCTTTTATGACACAAATATAGTACTGATTCCAAAGCCAGGCAGATCAAAAACAGAGAAAGAAAACTACAAAACAATCTCCTTAATGAACATTGATGTGAAAATTTTAAATAGAATACATGAAAAAAGGCTCCAGCAAGCAATCATGAGGATTATTTATTATGATCAGGTGGGATTGATACCAGGAATGCAAGAATGGTTCAAAATTGGGAAAACCATCCATATAATTGACCACATTAGCAAGCAAACCAAGAAAAATCACATGATTGTCTCAGTAGATGCAGAAAAAGCTTTTGACAAAATTCAACTCATTCCTATTGAAAACACTAGAAAGTATAGGAAAAGAAGGGCTTTTCCTAAAAATAGCATATATAATTAAAGCAATCAACATGCATTATCTGCAAATGGGATAAATTAGAAGCCTTCCCAATAAGATAGGAGTGAAACAAGGATGCCCATTATCACTTCTGTTATTTAACATGGTACTAGAAACACTAGCAGTAGGAATTAGAGAAGAAAAATAAATTGAAAGTATTAAAATAGACAGTAAGGAGACCAAGCTATCAGTCTTTGCAGATGATATGATGGTCTACTTAAAGAATCCTAGAGAGTCAACTAAAAAGCTAGTGGAAATAATCAACAACTTTGGCAAAGTTGCAGGATACAAAGTAAACACTCATAAATCATCAGCATTTTTATATATTTCCAATACATTTGGGCAGCAAGAGTTAGAAAGAGAAATTCCATTTAAAATCACCACAGACCAGTAATGGGCAAACTACAACCAGTGGGGGACATGCGGCCCCTTGATATATTCTATCTGGCAGCCCGACATTATTCCTAATCAGATGAATACAGTGAGTAAGATACAATACAATGAAACTTTGAAAGAGTTGCCTTAGAAACAGGCTGACAAATGAGCATTTCCTTTCCTTTGGTCCCCTCTTTAAAATGTTTGCCCATCCTTGCCCTAGACAATATAAAATACTTAGGAATCTATATGCCAAGACAAACATAGGAATTATATGAACACAACTACAAAACACTTTCCACACAATTAAAACTAGATTTAAACAATTGGAAAAAAATCACTTGCTCATGGGTAGGATGAGCTAACATAATAAAAGTGACAATCTTACCCAAATTAATTTTCTTATTCAATGACATACCTATCAAAGTACCAAGAAACTTTTTTTACTGAATTAGAAAAAAAAACTATGATAAAGTTTATCTGGAAGAACAAAAGATCAAGAATATCAAGGGAAATAATGAAAAAATGTGAAGGAAGAGCCCCTAATAGTAACAGATCTTAAACTGTATTATAAAGCAGTGATCATCACAGCAATATGGTATTGGTTAAGAGACAGAAGGGAGGATCAGTGAATAGACTTGGGGTAAATTATCTCAGCAAAACAGTGTATGATAAACCCAAAGATCCCAGCTTATGGGACAAAAATCCACTATTTGACAAAAACTGCTGGGAAAATTAGAAAGCTGTATGGGAGATATTTTTGTTTAGATCAACATCCCACAGCCTACATCAAGATAAATTTAGAATGGGTGAATGACTTGAATATGCAGAAGGAAACTATAAATAAATTAGGTGAACATAGATTAGTATGCCTGTCAGATCTTTGGGAAAGGAAAAATTTCAAGACCAAGCAAGAGTTAGAAAAAATTACAAAATCTAAAATAAATAATTTCGAATACATTAAATTAAAAAGTTTTGTATAAACAAAACCAATGCAACCAAAATTAGAAGGGAATCAACAAATTGGGGGAAAATCTTTATAAAAAACCTTTGACAAAGGTCTAATTACTCAAATATATAAGGAGATAAATCAATTTTACAAAAAAAAAAGCCATTCCCCAATTGATAATTGGAAAAGGGATATGAAAAGGCAATTTTCAGATAAATAAATCAAAATTATCAATAAGCACCTGAAAAAAATGTTCTTAATCTCTTATAATTAAAGAAATGCAAATCAAAACAACTCTGAGGTACCACTTAACACCAAGGAGATTGGCTAACATGACAGCAAAGGAAAGTAATAAATGCTGAAGAGGATGTGGCAAAATAGTGGCATTAATGCATTGCTGGTGGAGTTGTGAATTGATCCAATTGGATCCAATGGATGACATTTTGGAACTATGCCCAAAAGACTTTAAAAGACTGCCTGCTATTTTATCCAACCATACCACTGCTGGGTTTGTATCCCAAAGAGATAATAAGAAAAAAATATGCATACAAAATAATTTATAGACATGCTCACTGTGTTGGAAAATGATGGGATGGTCTTCAATTGGGGAATGGGTAAACAGATTGTGGTATCTGATGGTGATTGAATACTACTGTGCTAAAAGGAATAATGAACTGGAGGAATTTCATGTGAACTTGAATAATCTCCAACAATTTATGCAGAGTAAAGGGAGCAGAACCAGGAGAACCTTATACACAGAGAAGGCTACACTGTGACTCAATCAAATGTAATGGACTTCTCTACTAGCAGCAATACAATGACCCAGGACATTTCTGTGGGTCCTATGAAAAAGAACACTATCCACATCCAGAGAAAGAACTGTGGGAGTAGAAACACAGAAGAAAAACAATTGCTTAATCACATGGGTTGATGAGGATATGATTGGGTACATAGACTCTAAATAATCACCCTAGTGCAAATATCAATAACATGGAAATACATCTTGATGAATGCCACATGTAAAACCCAGTGGAATTGAGCATTGGCTATGGGAGGGGGTTAGAAGGAGGGAAGGGAAGAACATGAATCATAGAAACCATAGAAAAATTATCTTAATTAATTAGTTAAATAAAATTAAAATTAAATAAAAATAAATAAAAGGAAAGAACACTAGAATATGTTTCCTTCTTTAAAGCCAAAATAACCTAGAAACATTACACTTTTCTTAACAGAGAATAAAAAGGTGCTAAAAAGGTTGTCTCACTAGGTCAAACACTTTTTTATGTTGCAAGTACTTACAAATAATGCTAATTATTTTCATGGAATGATTCATAATGCACAAGGTAGAATTTCCAAAATGAATCATAGTGTCATAGATATACTTGACAATATATTTCACATTAGAAAGGATGCAGCTCATTCCACTTCTGTAAAAGTACAAAGCCTTCTGTTACATGCCATAATGCTGTCTTCAGTCTAATTTTTAGTGACTATAAAAAAGCCACATTTTGTAACTAATGGTATATCCACCTTCTGTTAGATTCTATCATTATTCTGGTAAAAATGTTGGGATTCTAAAGTCAATGTCTGAATTATAACATTAACATAGAGACTGTCCAACAAATTGCAAAAAAATCCAGAAAAATTCAAACAAGTCACTATTATTATTTATCCTATTGGCTTTCTATGTAATATCAACTATCTCATTTGGTTGACTCTTTTCATTGACAATTGTTGTTCTAGATATCATGTTGGCATAATTTAATCGTAAGGAAGAATAGAGATTTGGTAGCTATTTGTAATTTTTAAGATAGTTTACTGTCATTACTATATTTGTTATTTTTATTCCTGTATTTGTTATTCTGTTATCTAAAATTATATTTGTTATTACTATTATCATTATTACTACATGCCTACATTCTTAAAGTTATTTATACTGTAGAATCAAATCCAGTTAACATATACGTTTTAAATGCTGAAGATGTACATTTTAATTTTCTGGGTCCAATTTCAGAATAATTTTTTATAGCAAAATTTAGTAAGTTTACAAGGCACCTAATTTACCTATGGTAAATTAACGATTAAAAAAAATTTATAACTGTTTTGTGTTATGTGCATGGTTATGTGTGTGTTAGTCATTATTCAGTAATTTCCTTCAAGACCCCATTTGGCATTTTTAAATCATTTGGTTTCATTTGTGATCTTATGCATTTTAGTTAATGCACTTAAAAACAGTAGTCTGAGTAGGGATCCATAGGCTTCCTCAGATTGCTAATGGATCCATGACACAAACACTATTAAGAACTGCTGATCTAAAAAGTGGCTTGAATGTATTAGGATCTTACTAAATTTTTGCCTTTCTGTAGTAATTTTGTAAAATAAAATTCTAATGTAGTCTTTAACCACATAATACTTTATTAATTATCTTAATTGAGACAGGTTCTATTCAAAAATACATAAAGAATCTACCCCACAAACATGATTTATCATTATTTCTCTGCCCAAGTACTAAAATGCAACCAACTAAATATGGTTTCACTTTGTATTCCTGAATGTGCCTTTTATTTACCTGTGTGCTTTTCTTCTCACCTTTTCTCTGAAATCTTCCCAGCATTCATCTGGAATGATTCATCTTTTCTCTCTACCTTTGCAAATTTTATCCTGCTCTGTTTAAATTCAAATTCTAAAAGCAAAAGAAAATTCCTTAATGCTAGCCAGAAGCACTTTCTTCTTCTGAACTACTGGATAATCAATCCTTTCTTCTACTCATCATCTTGGCTCTGTCTCACTACATTATTATTAATATTGCATACAACATTCCCCTTGTTCTTTTCACTTAACTCTGTATCACTTCATATAAGTTTTAGAAGATTATTATTTATTTTTATTGTGGTCATCTTGTTTGTCATTTCTTTCTTTTTTTAGGAAAAATTGTCATTTTTCTTATGTTGGCTTGATCTACTAATGAACAATGATTTACTTTTTTCAAAACCCTTACCTTCAGTTTTAGAATCAATAATTTGTTTTGATTCTGAGGAAGAAAGAGGTTCAAGTGACTTACCAGGAAATATCTCAGGCTATATTTGAACCCAGGCCCTCCTAGCTCCAGGCTTGACTCTTAATCTATCAAACCACCTAAATGCCCAACCAATGATTCTTAATCTTTCCTAGTTCTATTTTCCAGGTCAATTGTTTTTTCTATGTGATTTTCTGAATTTTTTCTATTTTTAAAAATGTGTTCAAATTTGTCTTATTGTTTCCTGCTCTCTCGTGAAGTCATTACTTTCCATTTGTCCTAATTTGTAGGGATCAATTTTCTTCTTTGAGGCTTTGGGTTTCCTTACTTGGGGAGTTATTTTCCTGTTTGAAGCATTATATTTCTTTTTTTGGGGAAACTTATTTTGTCAATCATTTACTTTTCTAACTTTTCTTCTAAATTTCTTGTTATTTGTTTCCTTTTTTAGATCTCTTCCAGGGATTCATTTTGGGCTTGACATCATTTCACATTTTCCTTTGGGGCTTCACAAAATTTCAGTTTTCTATTGCTATTCTCTTCTGACACTGTATTTTGGTCATCTCTACTTTTGAGATATTTTCCTAGCTTCAGGCTTTTCCTCTATCTTTTGCTCATTTGGGGATTACTTTGTTCCCTTGATTTTGTCCATTGGCTGAAGATTAGCTCCATTTCTAGTACTGCACTTATACTATGCCTGGGATTGATTCAACTGTCTTGGTCTCAGATTGAGCACTGCCAATTGGTAACCTGGCTGGACTGCTATGTGAAGGTTTGCAGTTCTTCAGTTCAGCTTGTTCAAGTTGAGTTCTTCCCGATTCTGCTGAGGCTGAACCTTGTTGAATTGAGTTTCTCCCACTCTTCTCTGTACTGTGTTGTACCTTGTTTATGTTCTACCTGAACTATGCAGTCACTTTCTTCCAATTTCTGCCTGTACTATTTGTTTTACTTTCCACTCGTATCATTCTCAGGCTGGAACATATTGGCCATACTCTTTCTGGTTCCATTTGCCACTGCTAGTACTGCTGCCCCTACCACTGTTGATATCACTGCTCCTGTGGCTGGTGCTGCCACTGCTACTGAATAGGGTTCTAGATTTTTAAATTATTTTTATAGGACTGGGTACATAATAAACACTTAAAGGCTTTCTGCTATTGTTCTTCATCTGTGATGAAGTTACTGGTTTTGTGAAGAAGTTAAATGTAGAAAAGAAAAAGGAAAAAGAAATGTTTTTTTTATGTCATCCCTTACTATCTGACATGATACAAATATATACTCATTTTATTTTAATAACTTTTATTCAGAATATTCATACCATGTATTCCTGACTACTAGCACTTTTTCTAATATATCATAGAATCCTCTGCACTCTGGAAACTGTCACTACCTCTGTACCACAGACATTGATTCACTTATGACTCTTTACTCTTACACCCTGGTTTTGGCTTTTCTATTTTGGCTATCTTCCGTCTTTTTAAAGTTAGTTCCTTGAGGTAAGGGTCATGTTTCTTTCTCCTTGTATTTGCAACCCCAGGACTTATCTAAATGCCTTGAACATATTAAAAGCTTAACAAATGTTTATCTATTTAAATTGAAGATGTTGTCAAAAGTTTAGATGCTTTTGCTTAATTTATACATTTTTGTGCTACTTTGTGGTGATTATCACTTATTTTAAATTATTTAATGAACATTTATAAAATGCATAAATACATTTATTCTACAAACATATAAGTATCTTTTGTGCAGAATGTTACTCTTTAACTTAATGGGATTCATATTTAGAATACCATCTTTAAGGGGCAGCAATGTGATTCAGTAGGTTGAGATCCAGGTCTGGGATGTAGGAAGTCCTGGATTCAAATTTGACCTCATATACTTTCTAGCTATGTGACCCAGGGCAAGTCACTTGACCCTCATTGCCTTGCCCTTATCACTCTTCTGCCTTGGAACCAATACACAGTATTGATTGTAAGATGTAAGGTAAGGGTTTTTTAAAAAGAATATCACTTTTAAATATTAATTAACCCCTACCCTTACCAACTCTTCCACCTATAAGTCAATACACAGAAGTTAAGGGTTTAAAATTTTAAAAAAATATTAATCAACCAATTCAAAGGATCTTTGTAGAATTCCTTCCCCCTACCAAAAAAACAAACAAACATTCCTTTCAGTAAGGAAAAAGAGTACATATTCATTGAACTAGGAAATTCTTATTTTATAGAGCTTTGGGGACAAATTGAAATAAATATTTAAGATGCTTATCAAAACTTGAAAGTTTTTTATCCATATTATTATTATGACAATACCTCTATGTAAATTGTACAGTATGATAGGAAATAATATATAGATCATTGTTTAGACTTTACTATGGCTTGAAATGAAAAGTGTAGGAATAATGGAATAACCTGGTACACAGGAACACACAATTTCAAGTCCCACACCTGATACCTATTATCTCTGTGATCAGAGGCTGTTCATTTAAACTCTAATTCCCCAATGGAAATTTATAATGAAAGAGCTGAACATTGGAGGAATTTCATAATTATAAGAGTCAGATTTGAAGAGGGAATGAATTGCAGGAATAGGAGAATAGCCTGTACAGAGGAATTTTGAGTTCAGGGAACAACAAAAAAAAAAGTCATCAGGCTGGAACCAAGAGTATTAGAAAGAAAGAAGAGTTAAAATGCAATGCATGTCTAGAAGTAAGCTGGAGATATATTATGAAGGGTTGTAGAATCCAAGTATAGGATGTAGCCGAATGGAAAATGAACAGGGGATTGTGAGATACCTGTGGCAGGTAAGTCAATCTGCAGTTTACTGCTCTAGTCCAGGTATAAGCAGATAAGGAGTGAAGAGTCTCTGAAGAATATATTTAAACAGTGACATGGTCAATACTTTGAGTAAAGGAAAGACTTATGAATAATGATTTGGGGAAATATGAGGTTAAAACTATATTCTGATCAAGAAATTAGCAAAACATCAGGAATTAGAATAAAGGTTGTAGGAGTGAATGAAGGTGACCATTTGTAAAAATCCTTCTATATGTACAAACTATAATATTTATATACAAATAAAGGTGAATGAAAGAGATAGAAAAGCTAAAGAACAATTTGATATTGATTCTCTGGTTTACTGGGAAAAAATAGTATCCTCAACTGAAATTGTTAAATTTGAGGAAGGAGACAGATAAGAGAAGAAATAAGTTCTCTTGGGGGTATTTTGAGGTTAGGATGCCTAAAAGACTTTTAATTGAAGAGCTAAACTTTGTAATTTAGTCCTAAACCTAAGAAGAAAGACTAGGTCTGGATATGTAGATTTGGAATTAATTTACAAATTTAGAAAACTTGTTTGCTAAAGATATTATTGGGAGAAGGTTTAGAGGGAAATAAGAAGATTCATGATAGTGATTTCAATTACTCTCAAATAATTTAGTATAATAGTCTTAGAAGGAGTGTTCAAAGAAATAGAGGATCAAAAGAAAACTAAGGGATAAAAGAATATCCTGGAGGAGGGGATAGACAAGTGGACAGTCCTACAAAGAGGTAAAGAAAGAATAGTGAGAAAAAGCATTCAAACTGATAGTTAAATGATCATTTTTGTATTTGAAGAAAGCAATTGCATAAAGTAGTAAGATAAGAAGCCAGATGACAATAAATGGGAAGTGAGGAGAAAGAGAAGTAAAGACAACAACTATGATGAATTCTACCAAGATTTTTACTGTGACAAGGATAGATTTAGAGGCTGAGGGGATAAAGTGAAAGGAAATAATCCTCTTCACCTGAAAATATTTTAGTCTCTCCAACCTCAAAATGCCCTCAAGAAAATTTATTATTTCCTCCCCTATTTGTACCTTTCCTCAAACTTAACAATTTCAATTGAAGATACTACCTTTCTTCCAATCACTAAGGTAATCAGTATAGATCTGGATATATAGATTTGAAAGTAATTTATATTGCTTTGTTTTTAAGAATAAAGGAGAAATAGTTTTGGTTTTGTAGGCAATAAAGAAGAAGCCCACAAGGAAAGAGCTATTGCAGGATATGGGAGAAAAGAATAACAAGGAGGAGAAATTCATTCATGAGAAACAAATGAGTAAATTATTATCAATCTAAAGGATTAAATGATAATGTCCTTAATGTAAGAACCTATTGAGGAAAAAAAAAGTTAGTTTGAATTCAAACTAATAAATGCCTTCTTTCTCAACCCAAATCATGTCAAAAATTTTTTGTTACAAAGGGAGAGAAAGTCATATATTGGTATGTAAATACCCCAATCTTTGCTGAAAATAAAAAGAACAATTACTTCTTGTTCAAAACTAACAAAGTATATAAACTAATTTACTGCACTGTTGCCCATAATTAATGTTTCTCTACTTTTTTCAGATCCTATGGTGTGCAATTTTCCTTAGGTCATCTGTCATACATAGTGATGTAAAATCATATTTACTTTCACTAAAGCAAAGATTATAGTTTCTACAGTCCAATGCATTTCCATTTCATGAACTCACTCTAAAAAATATTGTATTCTTTTGCCTGGTACAGGGAAAGACTTAGGTAGGGAAAGTCAGGTTGCAAAGAGAATTGGTACTTGATCATTTGGAATACAAAGCCTCATAAATTATAGCAATGACTATAAACTTTCTCTTAGAAACACATTAATTTAGTTATGCTCTGAAACTCCCTTTTGTTTTGCTCTAAGTTGCTGCATTATTTCCCAAGGAAATAGATATTTCATAAGACAGTAAAAATGAAGATGCATTTCACCTAGTCTATAGAGAGTTGTCAGAATTGGGGAGCAGGCAGGCTAACTAGAGCTTGATATTTTAAAGAGAAATTTCCAAGTTTTGTGTCTTTTCTCATCTATTAAGTTAAATTGCATTAGAGAAGGATTTCCATCAACAAAAATACCTCTCCCTAATGCAGCCATCACACATAGTAGTCCATAATCAATGAGAGCTATTTATTATTGCTTACATCATTCTCTCTATATGTTGTAAATGAGGCTGAGAAGAAAACTGACCTGTACTCTCTCATATTGATCATAAATTATCTCTTCTAAAGTATATGGTGATCTCATCGCTTGTCTGTAGACTTTCCTGTCTCTGAGTATTAATATCATTGGATAATGGACTTTCAACACAGCATGTCCATCTTTGAGAGCTTTGTCCCTCTATAGTCTTTTAACTGCTATTCTTTATGAAATATTTATTACTATTTTCAAATTATGTATCAAAATGTTTTCTGATTACTTCCTCCAATATTGGCTGTGCAACCACAATATTTATTAAGAACCAACTCAGTGCTGTGCAGTTTTACTAAGAGCAGGAGACTTACAAAGCTTAGGAAAAAAATGGACCAAGCCATATGAGAAATTGGCTATCTCTATACATATGGCAGTATAATTCTCCCAAGGTTTTCTGAATCATATATAAAAGTGGGTCAGTCTTTAAGGTGCCAAAGTGATAGAGAAGCTCAATGAAATTAGAATTAGTAAATCTAGATTCAAATCTCATCGATGCCATTTTCCCTTGTCTTCCTTTAAACTCTAGCTAAAACAGCACCTTTGTTGGAAGTTTTCCAAATTATCTTTATTTCTAGTATCTTCCCTCTTTCACTTTTTAAAATTAAAACTATATGGATGTTGTCTGTACATAGTACCTTAAAAATTATCACCTTCAATAGATTGTAAATTCCTTGGAATTAGGGACCATCTTTTATTTTCTTGGTATCTTCAGCACTTAGAAAAATGCTTGGCACTCAGAAGAACTTAGCAAATATTTATTGATGTATTGATCATTTCCACACATTGTATTAGATTTAAGACTGAGGTTAAAAATAAAAATCTGAGGTTAAATAACAAAGTTCTAGTGGATTCAATCATCTTTAGTTATTTTTAATTGTTAATAATCTCTTTATCTCTCATATTTCTGAGACTTCATGTTTAATTTTGCTAAAAATAAAAAAAAAACCTTTCTAAGAGGCCCTTTAGAAAATTTTTAAGTATATTTTAAAAACAAGTAATTAAGCAACAATATAACATCACTTTTAATGGATTGTTGACAGAGATTTCTAAACTAGAGAATAGTTTCTGAAAATGAGTAAATATACTTTATGGTCATGCATTAGAGCTTGGAAGCCTGTGCTGATTTTTAATATAATATAAACTCAAATTGCTTTAAAGGAAATTTTATTGTGCATCAGCAAAAAAAATATGCTAGAGAAGAATTCAGTCAATTCCTAGGAGATTTTAGTGGATATGAAGAAATAATTGAGTGCTTGACACCTAACTTTAAGGTCAATGCTTGAAAAGTCAATATCTGAAAATAAACTGATAGAAAATAGTGGAATTTTAGTTGTGGGCTAAGTTAGTGGTGCCATAAAGCAGATTGAGTCTGTGACCTGGATTTCAAGAGGTGCTCTCCATGTATTAAAGCTCTTCAAAGAAGTAAAAAATAAAGAAGAGTTAGTTAAGACCTAGAAGTCAGTTCAGGCCATGAGGATGTGATAGAATATTTCTATATGATCACTAGAGATGAAGGTCATCTATATACTTCACAGAAATTATCATAGAATGGGTACCAAGAAAAAAAAAAGAAAAATTAAATTCTACCATTCTTGTTATGAGAAACTGATGTTGAGAGCAGTTGGGTCATTCAGAGTTAAGGTAAAATAATAGAGTTAGGCCTGACAATTGATTGACTAAGGCAGAGTATATGAAATATATCAGTCTTCAGAAAATAATCAGTAGTTGTATTACTATTTTTATCCTATTTGTCACGTTTAGTTTTATGAAGCATAAGGCAAACCATTTTTGCTATCTGAAATAATTTAAAGAATGACTCATTAATAAAGTTTGAAATGCACCTATTAAGTAAAATTTTAATATGTTAAGAATTGGGTATTATACAATTTGATATATTTTTTGCTTTACTGATCACAAATTTTATATTTGATATTATTTGATTAAAGTTAGTAAAAAAACAAGAAAGCAAATTTAATACAGTTGAACTAAATTTTTAAGCTTTATTTCTAGTTGCTTTTCTGTTGCAATAGTAATTATTCAGTTAACTAGCAAATCTAAATTTCATGTTTTTTAAAAAGTTTACATTATCTGTTGCTATCTTACTGATGACTTTCAGATTAATTTGGGAATATGAACTCTCATGGTTTGTCTGGTACTATAACAGACTAAAAAGAGGCTTGTCTTTAGTGGCCAATTAAATTCCTAATTTGAACATATAATATTGAGATAGTAGCAACATTAAACAATTTTGTTATCTGGATATTATAGATAATTATTGAAATAATTTGTCACAATCACTTATATATAATGCATATATAAGTAAATATACATATCTGTTCACAAAAATATAACCTTGCAGGGCCCAAAAAGTACAAAATATCATAGAATTTTTATAAAAGTTAGTCATTGATCTATAATTTAGACTTGATAAATAATATCTTATAAATCATTATTAAAACTGAAACCAAAGTTAATATTACACAACTGGCACATATTTGGGTGCAAAATCTCCATTGATGTCCACAGGAAATAAGTACATCTATCTCTCTTGGATTCGTATATTTATTAGGAAATTTTCTTTAACCAATATATTAATTTATACTGCTATAACCCTGAAAAAAATCCCTTATTAGCCAGAGTTAGTCAATAAACATTTACTGAGTACCTACTACAGGCATTGTACTAAGCGATGGGAATACAAAAAATAAACACATACACACAAACATAAGACATTCTCTGCCTTCAAAGAACTCACAATCTAATGTGAGAGAAAACACATAAAAAGAAATATTGAAAAGGGTTTGGTTACCCAGTGATGGGGCAAGAATGGGAAGCATGGAGGATGAGGATGAATTATTCATTTTGGGTGGAAAACGATTTAAAGAGTTTCCCAGTCAAATTTATCTTGTAGAATCATGAATTTCTGAAGATGACAATGTCCAAGAAAGTAGCTAAGTGAGAAATAATGAGAAGAATTCTTTGGGTACTGTCCAAAGCAGGAGGATTAAGCTAAAATTCTTAGATATTTACCTCCTATTTTCTCCAAACAAAAGGAGAGAAGATTGGTCCCAAGAACATGAGTTTCAGGTGGAGTGATTTGCTGAAGTCAATTTCTATATCTTCTACTTCTACTACTTTGGTGGGTAACTACTTTATGATCTCTATTTAGAATACCTCTTTCTTTTTGCTTTGTTTCCTTTCATTCATTGGGCTATTCTTATCCTGGAGGAACAAAAAGAATAAGAATTTTAGACAGCTTTCTTAACTTCAGGGGAAGAATGTAACCAGAATTTACAAACAAACAAATGAACATAATGAATTTCCAGGAATCCCTTTACATATGAATCAACAATGCATAAAGGTTAGAGAGATAGCATTAGAGCAAGAAAAGTTATGTTCAAGTCCCAACTGTGTTACATATTAGCTGTGTGACAGTGACTTTTTCAGTCTTTCAATGGTACTCTCTGACTTTATTTCCCAAAAGACATAGAGGTACATTGGAAAGGGGAGTTTCTTATGAGGAGAAGTCAATACAAAAGACATCACAAGAATTGTCCAAAAAAATTCTTGCTAAGTATTTAATTTGAAGCAAAGGTAGTCACTATATGTGCTTATGCAGATTACTTCTCAGGAAATTGATGCTGGTGGATCATTTGAAATAGTATCTGTAAATCAAATGAGAAAATATTTATAAAGTGATTTGTAAACAATTAAAGCAGAATAGAAATTCTAGTTTGAATAATAACAATTTTGTTACATTTTATTATTGTTGCTACTGTTGCTGTTGTCTTTTTGTTTTATCACTTGACCTAAGGAGTTCTGAGCTTCAGGAGCAATTAGTCAATCAATCACATATCCAAAATAAATCCAGCACTTAAAGCCCCACTTTTGGGAAGAGATGAGACTCTATAAGGAAGGGCTAAACATTCTAGGTAAGGAAAGAGAGGAGATAAAAGCACCAAGGATTAAAAATAGTGGAATTGGTCAATGAGTGGATGCTAGACCAAAACAAACACAGGAGAAATTATACAAATACAACTACAAAACACTTTCCAAACAATTAAAACTAGATCTAAACAATTGGAAAAATATTGACTGCTCATGGGCAGGATGAGCTAACATAATAAAAATGACCATTCTACCCAATTTAATTTACTTAGTGCCATACCTATCAAACTACCAAAAAGCTTCTTTACTGAATTAGAAAAAAATCATAACAAAGTTCATTTAGAAGAACAATGATCAAGAATATCAAGGGAAATAATGAAAAAAACGTGAAGGAAGGTGGCCTAGCAGTACCAGATATTAAACTATACCATAAAGCTGTGGTCATCAAAACAATATGGTACTGACTAAGAGACAGAAGGGAGGATCAGTGGAATAGACTTGGGGTAAGTGATGTCAGCAAGACAGTGTATGATAAACCCAAAGAGCCCAACTTTGGGGACAAAAATCCACTATTTGACAAAATCTGCTGGGAAAATTGGAAAACAATATGGGAGAGATTAGGTTTAGATCAACATCTCACACTCTACACCAAGATAAATTCAGAATGGGTGAATGACTTGAATATAAAGAGGGAAACTATAAATAAATTAAGTGAACACAGAATAGTATACTTGTCAGATCTCTGGGAAAGGAAAGATTTTAAAACCAAGCAAGAGTTAGAGAAAATTACAAAATGTAAATTAAATGGTTTTGATTATATTAAATTAAAAAGCTTTTGTACAAACAAAAACAATGCAACCAAATCAGAAGGGAAACAACAAATTGGGAAAAAATCTTTTAAACAAAAAACTCTGACAGGGGTCTAATTACTCAAATATACAATGATTTAAATCAATTGTATAAAAATCAAGCCATTCCCCAATTGATAAATGGGCAAAGGACATGAATAGGCAATTTTCAGATAAAGAAATCAAAAGTATCAATAAGCACATGAGAAAGTGTTCTAAATTCTCTAATAATCAGAGAAATGCAAATGAAAACAACTCTGAGGTATCACCTCACACCTACCAGATTGGCTAAAATGATAGCAGGGAAGAGTAATGAATGTTGGAGGGGATGTGGCAAAATTGGGACATTAATGCATTGCTGGTGGAGTTGTGAACTGATCCAACCATTCTGGATGGCAATTTGGAATTAAGCCCAAAGAACTCTAAAATACTGCCTGCCCTTTAATCCAGCCATACCATTTCTGGTTTTGTACCCCAAAGAGATCATAGATAAACAGACTTGTATGAAAATAGTTATAGCCACACTTTTTTGTGGTGGCAAAAACTGGAAAATGAGGGTATGCCCTTCAATTGGGGAATGGCTAAACAAATTGTGGTACCTGTTGGTGATGGAATACTATTGTGCTCAAAGGAATAATAAACTGGAGGAATTCCATGTGAACTGGAAAGACCTCCAGGAATTGATGTGGATTGAAAAGAGCATTGCCAGAAGAACATTGTACAAAGAGACTAATATAGTGTAGTAAAATAGAATGTAATGGACTTCTTTGCTAGCAGCAATGCAACGACCTATGACAATTCTGAGGGATTTATGGAAAAGAATGCTACCCACATTCAGAGGAAGAACTGCAGGAGTGGAAACACAGAAGAAAAACAACTGCTTGAACACATGGGTTGAGGCAGACATGATTGGGGATGTAGACTCAAAGCTACCACACCAATGCAACTATCAACAATTTGGAAATAGGTCTTGATTAATGACATATGTTAGAATCAGTGTAAATTCCAGTTGGCTATGGGTGGGGTGGGAGCAGGTAGGGGTGAAGGGAAAATTAAGAACATGAATCATGTAACCATGGATAACTTTTCTAAAGAATGAAAATTATTTTTAAAAAACTGAGTTATATCAGTATCATGAAGCAAAGAATGTTTGATCACAGATTCAGAATTCTACAGAGATGAGCAAAGAAATTAAATCACTCATATGAGGAGTTTTTTAAACTACCCATGAAGGAAGGAAAATAATTCCAATAGCCAGAAACTTTGAGTTGCATCTTCCTATGTACTGGGGTATGACAAGGAATGAATATGTCAAAAAGGTTTTTTTGGTTGATGATGATGGTGCTGATGATGATATAGATGACATTGACAATGATGGTATTGATGTTGATGATGTTGATGACAATGATGATGATGTTGATAATGATGATGATAGTATTGAGGTAGATGATGTTGATTTTGATGATGATGATGATGATGATGATGATGATGATGATGATTGAATTTGGAGTTGGAGGTTTTCCTTTTATTTGAACCTTTCTGACTCTTCCCATTGTAATGATTAAATTTTTCTTGGAGACTGTCTCCAACCTCTTTCACCCTTCCATTGTATTGATTTCCTCCTCCCCTCCCCCATGTGATTCTTTACAAAATATAAAATTACCTAATTTTATTTCTTTTCCCATTTCTCTTAGTCTATCCTCTTTTTTACCCCGAGTGTGTGTGTATATACATATATATTATTTGAAATTTCATCCTATACAGTTTGTCACTGTTCTCTCTAAGTATACATCTTCTAGTTACCCTGATAACTTTTAAGAGTTACCAATATCAGCTTTTCTTATAGGAATACAAATCATTTGAATTTATTGGGTCCCTTAAAAAGTTTTTGGTTTTTTTCTCTCTTTCTTAATTATCTTTTGGTGATTCTCTTGAGTTCTGTATTTGAGCATCAAATTTTCTGTTTAAATCAGGTCTTTATTTTTTGCTTGAGTTTACATTTTTATTGGGTTTCCTTTTTTTGTTGTTGTTCTGAATTGGGGAGTAGATTGTACTGGGAAGGAAAGGAAGGATTTTCTGAAAATCTTAGTGGATCAGTTACTTTGTGGAGTGCCAGATTCTACAACCAAATAATTACAATGGAGATGAGAAATGTCATATAGCTGCTTCCTTTTCCATTCTTCCACCAATAGATTTTGCAATTTTGCAGCAAGGATATTCACTTTTAAGTCAGAAACTATGGAGCTTTATTATTCATCACCCAATAGAACAGACTTGTAACTACTGAAGATCTCAGCTTCTCATGTCATCCTACCACTCCACTAACCCTATGGTCTTCTAGGGAAATCTCTCTTGGAAACACCTAGAACACTTTCATATCTAATGCTTGATTTTTTTTCGAAACTAATCACAAAATATAGTACATGGGGAGGATGATGATTAAAATCCAGCAGTGTGACATATAAGAAACTCAACATCATTATGAATTCATCACTGTTGGCAGTGAGGGAAAAATGCCATGGGGGATGCTAACT
Source organism: Gracilinanus agilis (assembly GCF_016433145.1). Lineage (NCBI taxonomy): Eukaryota > Metazoa > Chordata > Mammalia > Didelphimorphia > Didelphidae > Gracilinanus > Gracilinanus agilis. The sequence goes on along the minus strand of NC_058133.1, from coordinate 84,604,427 downwards.
ATGCACGTTTTCTGGTTCCTTTTTCTCTGTCAATTGAGGCATTTTTATGGCTACTTCTTCTTTACCTCTGACATACAGCTATGATTCTGGAGTGACAAGGTGGATTCAAAGGAAATGACTTTTTAGTCAGAGTCCGAACTCTCATTTGATTTAGATTTATGCTTTCTTTTTCTTTCTCTTTTTCTTCTCCTTTTTCCTTTTCTGTTTCCTTTTTTTCTTTCTCTTATGCTTCTCCTTGCATTCTAAGGAGCTGGAACTACTGCCATCTTCCACTGAGGTAGAATCTTCTAGTAGCTTCTTTAACTATTGAATCCTCACATCTTTTTCATGCTGCTTATTCTCTCTTATGATGTCATACATGGGATCTTCATGTGCTACTCTGAATTGTTCTAATTTCTGATTGCCTTTAATAAAGAATGGGCATTCTTTGTCACCTATTCTGTGTCCATACCGTTTATAGCGCCAGCATTGCATAACCTTGATTTCTTTCCCCAAGGGCATTTAGAGTCCTTTAGTTGGAACATGAGCCACAAATTTTCTGTCATGTTCATTGCCTGGTACATCTGGGATACAGTCTTCTGGCTTAGTCTCATCTTCCTTAATAAGTCAAGGAAGAGGTTTTTCATAAAAGAACTAGAGGTGCTACAGCTGCTACAGCTGCTACAGCTGCTACAGCTGCTGTGTGTCCCTCCCCTGCTGCTTCTGCTCCTGTGCTGCTACTGCTCCAGCTCGGAGGCCTCCTGGGCCCACTTGGAGCTACCCCAGTACTCTTGGCTTGCAGCTACATCAAGGCCCTGCACAGCCAGGCCTAGGAAGCTGAGGAATGGCCAGGCCTGGGGCTCCCTGCTGCCACCAAATCAGGTCTTTTCTTTAGGAATGCTTGGAAGTCTTCTATTTTATTAAATTACCATACTTTCCCCTGAAAGAATATAGTCAATTTTGCTGGGTAGTTGATTCTTGGTTGTAGACCCAGTACCCTTGCTTTCTGGAATATCATATCCCATGCCTTCTGGTCCTTCAGTGTGGATGCAGCCAGGTCCTGTGTTATCTTAACTGTGGTTCAATGATATCTGAATGGTTTCTTCTTAGCAGTTTGTAGTATCTTTTCCTTGGTCTGGTATAACATTCCTGGGAGTTGTCAATTGGGGATTAAATGCAGGAGGTGATCTGTGGATTCTTTCAATCTCCACTTTTTCCTCTTGTTCAAGAATATTGGGGCAGTTTTCTTGGATAATTTCCTGCGGAATGATGTCCAGGTTTTTTTTGTCATGATTTTCCAATAGTCCAATAATTCTTAAATTGTCTCTTCACTTTCTATTTTCTAGGACTGTAGGTTTATCAGTGAGTTGTTTCATATTTTCCTCAATTTTTTTTCATTTTTTTGATTTTGTTTTATAGACTCTTGCTGCCTTGTGAAGTCACATTCTTCTAGTTGTTGGATTCTAATTTTTAAAGACTGAATTTCATCCCTGGCTTTTTTGGTCATCCTTCTCCTTTTGGTCATTTTTTCTTTGTAGGTCATCCTTCACTTTCTTTCCCTCATTTTCAAGTTGGTCAATTCTGGCTTTCAAGACACTATTTTCTTTTTTTAGTTCATGTGTCTCTTTTTCCAGATGACTTATTTTGCTTTTTAAGTTCTTTCCCCAATTGTCTTCAGCCTCTCAATTGTTTTTTGAATTGTATTTTTAGTTCTTCCAAAGTCTGAGTCCAATTCACTGGAGTTTCTTAGTTTTTTCTTGGTGTTCCTTGGTCCTTCTCTGTTCCATTTGCTTTTTGTTCATTACCTGGATAGAAGCTGTTGATTGTAATTTCTTTTTTCCTTTTCCAATGTTTATTCATATTTTTTCCTTCTTTCCTCCTAGTCACTGGCTATAATCTTGCTCCTCTGATTATTTGCTTGATCTGTGGGTTTGAGGTATTCTGTCCTGAAGGTGCATCTTCTCTGCTCTGCTGATTGACTAGATTAGATGGAGTATTAATGAGCCCTGAGGTCAGATCTTCCCCAGTTTGAAAAAGAAGCTGAAGGTGTAGGGAAGGTGTGGAGAATAAAGGGAGCTGTGCTTCCCTCCCTGTTATCAAGGTATTCTGTGGTGGCTGCAGCCTTTACCCTGGGATCCCAATCAGCTGGATTCTTATAGAGGCTCTTAGCACAGCTGATGGGGGAAGAATATTGGAGATTGAGCTTTCCTGACCTCTGAAGGCTTCTTATCTGCCCTATTGATAGACTAGATTCAGCCAGGGTGGAGCTGATTTGCAGAGCTGGGTGTGCCCTGAGGTGAAAACCCAGAAAAGCAGAGGCTCAAGACAGAGAGTAGTGTCTGCAAGTAAGCTGCCCCACCCTCCACACCTCTCCTTCAGCTGCCTCCCTGCAAGCTGTGTTCAGAGCCCTCAGACTAGCACAGCCATGGCAGGATGGTATTCCCTCCAGGCTAGAGCCCTTATCCTGAGATTCTAGCTACTACCAGAGACTCAGTACAGTAGGTGGGGGAGGGGTCCTGGGACCTTCCTTCTTCCTTTACCTTAAATCTGAAAATTCAGGCTTCTCTGCTTATCTTTTAAGTTGAATTGAGTAGGAGGTTCCCCCTGGCTTTGTCCTATTGTTAGATTTGGTTTTCTGTCCCCTAGAAGCACTTTGTTTTTGATTGGTGTGGAAGGGCTTTTATAGAGGTCTAGACTTTTGTTGCTTCTGAGTAGCCATCTTGACTTCACCCCCAAAAGGCAACTTTATTGAAGAATAAAATCTGCTTTTATAAAGGCATAAAGATCCTACCACAGGTTTCATATTGACAATAATTAAAGTGTAGAATCAAGATGAGATAGATCAGCTGCTCAAGGATATACTTAGGCTCAGGCTCTTACATTTCCCCCTTTGAAAAAATAAATACTTGGAAATCATTTTGCAAAAAATAACTATTCAATATATATCATTTTTTGCAAACTTTATTCATCCTAATACAGATTTTTCTGAAAATTTAAGCTTTAATATTTGACCTTATTAGTTTGGGAAATGAAGACTCAGAACCTATATTTTATAATTCAATTTCTATTTAGAGGAATTTGTCACAAAAGGAAAGGTACTGTAATGCAAAGGGGGCTTGCTGCAGTGCAGGGGAAGAGTGTAGATGGTATTAGGCCAGCCCATGGGGCCCTTAGACAGCAGTAGAAACTGGTATGTATAACAGGAGTCCTGCACCTAAGCTGAACGAGAGGCTGATGAAGCTCTCTCACTAGTAAAGCCAAGACCCATTTAAGATCAGGATTCTGTGCCTCTCCCCCTGAGAGATGGAAACAATTATATTGGATAGTTGCTGTAGCCACCAGGTAGAAAGCTGGCACTTCCTGAACCTAAACTTTATCAGCTGGAGCTAATAGTCTGATCTAACTGTTGATGTTACTTGGCCTTGGGTAAAGGTAAAAGCAATGACTTCAAAGATCTTTAAGCTTGAAGGTTAAATGGGTTTATTGGTAATAAATTGGATAAGGTAAAAGGGAGTTGAAAAGTAGTTGAGGTAAGCTAAGAACTTGAATAAATAATTTCACTAAACAACTTTAGATAATACTGAAAGGTCTTCTTAAGGTGTAGTAGTATAAGAACGGGCTGAGGGCAATCTCAACTCTGATACTCTTGGTTGCTGATGTCCTGGGCCAGATGATGTCTTGATGGTAGAAGTTTTCACTTGTCTATAATAAGGGTTGTTGGGTCTGCCAGTGATCTGTTGAAATTGGCTAGCTATGGTAGCTGTTCCTACCTATCTAAAGAATCTACCCAGAACCACCCTTTGACCACCCAAAGGCCCACCTTTCCACCCTTTCATCCCTAACCCTGAAGATGAGAGCCAGAAGTGAAGTCATGGGTCTGGAAACCCCCTTTTATACACTCACTTCAACTGTCACCCTGGTACCTGGCCTGGGTCCTCTGCCAGGTTCTGTGTTCTATATTGGCAACTTCCAGCTTGCATCCCATGATAACATGGTTACAGGATTTTATCCATAACAGTTGGCAGGGAAAAGATGTTCTCATGTTTTTAAAAGAACACTGAGTCAAGTATAAGCCCACTCAGGGATCATTAACCTTACTTAGATCAGGAGGGTCCTATCTCAGTTTTTAGACTGGGATTGCCTCCTTTAACTTCTAAGAGTTTTCCTCTGAGAACCTCATATAGTCATAATTGGGCTTTAGGCTTATAATAGCTTCAGTTGAAACCCCAAAAGCCTTTTTGCTTTACATGACAAGTCTCAACTATCACAGTTTAGAAAGAAATACTTTCAGTAACCCAGTTTTGTTCCTAACATTTCCATAATCCAAACAAACCTTTGTAAATAAGTTTAAAACAAAAAATGCTCCCAATTAGACATCTCTATGAACAGAATCTATATAGTGATGATGACAATGAATATAATTGATGTCATACACGCCTTTATTAATTCTAGGTACAACGATAACATTGCTAATCATCATTACATATGGAGCAAAAACACAAGCCTTTACATAGATTACATTTTCTAAAGTAACTGAACAAAAGTATGTTGGATGGGGTCCCCGGAATAGCTGTGCTGGGGTTAAAACAAAAGATAAGTTAGCCACTTATTGACATAAACCAGGTGAATATTTTTTTCAAACATTTATTCATTTTTAACATGGTTACATGATTCATGCTCCTCCTTTCCCCTTCACCCCCCGCAACCCCCCCACCCATGGCCAATGCACATTTCCACTAGTTTTGTCATGTGTCCTTGATCAAGAACAATTTCCCAAATTGTTGGTAGTTGCATTGGTGTGGTAGTTTCGAGCCCACACCCTCAATCATGTCCACCCCGACCCATGCGTTCAAGCAATTGTTTTTCTTATATGTTTCCTCTCCTGCAGTCCTTCCTCTGAATGTGGGTAGCGTCTTTACCATAAATCCCTCAGAATTGTCCTGGGTCACAGTATTGCTGCTGGTACAGAGGTCCATTACATTCAATTTTACCACAGTATATCAGTCTCTGTGTACAATATTCTTCTGGCTCTGCTCCTTTCGCTCTGCATCTGTTCCCGGAGGTCTCTCCAGTTCGCCTGGAACTCCTCCAGTTTATTATTCCTTTGAGCACAATAGTATTCCATCACCAGCATATACCACAGTTTGTTCAGCCATTCCCCAATTGAAGGACATCCCCTCCTTTTCCAATTTGTTGCCACCACAAAAAGCACAGCTATAAATATTTTTGTACAAGTCTGTTTATCTGTGATCTCTTTGGGGTACAAACCCAACAATGGTATGGCTGGATCAAAGGGCAGGCATTCTTTTATAGCCCTTTGAGCATGATTCCAAATTGCCAGCCAGAATGGCTGGATCAGTTCACAGCTCCACCAGCAATGCATTAATGTCCCAATTTTGCCACATCCCCTCCAACATTCATTGCTCTCCCCTTCTTTTATTTTAGCCAATCTGGTAGGTGTGAGGTGATACCTCAGAGTTGTTTTCATTTGCATTTCTCTGATTATTAGAGAATTTAGAACACTTTCTCATGTGCTTATTGATACTTTTGATTTCTTTATCTGAAAATTGCCTATTCATGTCTCTTGCCCATTTATCAATTGGGGAATGGCTTGATTTTTTATACAATTGGTTTAACTCCTTGTATATTTGAGTAATTAGACCCCTGTCAGAGTTTCTTGTTATAAAGTTTTTTTCCCAATTTGTTTGTTTCCCTTCTGATTTTGACTACATTGTTTTTGTTTGTACAAAAACTTTTTAGTTTAATATAATCAAAACCATTTAATTTACATTTTGTAATTTTCTCTAACTCTTGCTTGGTTTTAAAGTCTTTCCTTTCCCACAGATCTGACAAGTAAACTATTCTGTGTTCACTTAACTTGTTTATAGTTTCCCTCTTTATATTCAAGTCATATTCCCATTCTGAATTTATCTTGGTTTAGGGTGTGAGATGTTGATCTAGACCTAATCTCTCCTATATTGTTTTCCAAATTTCCCAGCAGTTTTTGTCAAATAGTGGATTCATGTCCCAAAAGTTGGGCTCTTTGGGTTTATCATACACTGTCTTGCTGATGTCATTACCCCCAAGTCTATTCCATTGATCCTCCTCTCTATCTCTTAGCCAGTACCATATTGTTTTGATGACTG
>NC_058133.1:84576841-84593302 GCF_016433145.1 Gracilinanus agilis | reverse complement strand
ACTAATTATTATTTTTATTGCATTATGATCTGAGAAGGTTACATTTATTTCTGCTCTTTTGCATTTGTTTCCAATGATTCTATGCCCTATAACATGGTCAATCTTTGTGAATGTGCCATGTGCAGCTGAAAAGGTGTATTCCTTTTTGTCCCTGTTTATTTTTCTCCACATATCAATTAAATTTAATTTTTTCTAGGACTTCATTCACCTCTCTTACCTCTTTCTTATTTTTTGGTTTGATTTATCTAGATCTGACAAAGGAATATTTAGATCTCCCACTAGAATGGTTTTACTATCTATTTCCTTCTTGAGCTCTGCCAGTTTCTCCCTTATGAATTTGGGTGCTATGCCACTTGGTGCATACATATTGAGCAGTGTTATTTCCTCATTGTTTATACTGCCTTTAATCAGGATGTAATGACCTTCCCTGTCTTTTTTAATCATATCTATTTTTACTTTGGCTTTGTCAGAAATCATAATAGCCACTCCTGCCTTCTTTTTCTCATTTGACGCCCAAAAGATTTTGCTCAAACCCTGAACCTTGAACTTGTGTGTGTCCACCCGCCTCATATGTGTTTCTTGTAGACAACATATGGTGGGATTTTGGTTTCTAATCCACTGTGCTATTTGCTTCCGTTTTATGAGTGAGTTCATCCCATTCACATTCAGAGTTATAATCATCAGTTGTGCATTTGCTGACATTTTCGAATCCTCCCCTCTTCCCACCCCCTTTTTCCTTATGCTTTTTCCTTTTAAATCAGTGATTTGCTATTGAGCCGCTATCCCTTATCCCCTCCCTTGATTAACTTCCCTTTCTGCCCCCTCCCTTATTTTTCCCCCTCTTTTTGTTTTTAAAGGCCTTATGAATTCCCTCCCTCTTCTCCCCTCCCTTTTTTTTGACCTCCCCACTCCCCTGCTCCCCTTGGTTTATCTCTTCTAACTTTCTCAGAAGGGTTAGATAAGAGTTTTATATCCCAATGGATAGTATAGCTACTCTTCCCTCTCCAGGTTGATTACACTGAGAGTAAGGTTTGATTATTACCTCTTAATGCTGTCCCCTCTCTCTCCCATGCTCTCTTTGTGTGTAATAGAATATCCTATTTTCTTATTCACTCAAGTTTCTCTTGGTGTCCCCTGGTATTCACCCCCTCTTTCCCATCCCCCATGTCATCTTAGATTATTTAGTGTTCCACCCTCACCCTGTGAATTATTCTTCTGATTACTATAATAGTGAATATTATAATAGTGAATAGAGTTCACTACAGAGAATTATACATAACATTTATCTACATAGGAATACAGATAATTAGATCTCACTGAATCCCTTAAAAAGGCAAATTTAAAAATTATAAGTTTTCTTTCTTTCCACTCTGTATCTTTACTTTTTCATGTTTCTTTTGATTTTTGTGGTTGGATATCAAACTTTCCATTTAGCCCTGGTCTTTTCTGTGCAAATACCTGGAATTCTTCAATTTTGTTGAATGCCCATACTTTCCCCTGGAAATATATAGTCAATTTTGATGGGTAGTTGATCCATGGTTGCAGGCCCAGCTCTCTTTCCTTTCTGAATATTGTATTCCAGGTCTTACGGTCTTTTAGCATGGAAGCTGCCAGATCCTGTGTGATCCTGATTGGTGCTCCTTGATATTTGAATTGTTTCTTTCTGGCTTCTTGTAAAATTTTTTCTTTTGCTTGGAAACTCTTGAACTTGGCAATTATATTTCTGGGTGTTTTCTTTTCTTGATCGAATGTTGCAGGTGTTCTATGAATCCTTTCAATGTCTATATTGCCCTCTTGTTGTAGGACTTCAGGGCAATTTTGCTTAATTATTTCTGTTAGTATGGAGTCCAGGTTTCTATTAATTTCTGGTTTTTCTGGAAGACCAATTATTCTCAAATTGTGTCTTCTAGACCGGATTTCTTGGTCTGTCACTCTCTCATTGAGATATTTCATGTTTCCTTCTATTTTTTCAGTCTTTTGACTGTTTTATTTGTTCTTGTCTTGAGAGATCATTAGCTTCTACTTGCTCAATTCTAGCCTGTAGGGATTGATTTTCGGCTATGATCTTTTGGTTTTCGGCCATAATCTTTTGGTTTTTGTGGGAAGCCGTTCGATGTATTAAAGCCTTTGGAGAAATAGGATCAAATTTAGGGCCTGTTATCTGGATTCCCTACGTGACCAATCCAGACTGAGGCAGTCTTTGTGTTTGGTCCTGGTCACCTGAGCCCCAAAAGGCTCTGGTACCAGCAGGTAGGTTAATCTAAAATCAACTTGATCCCTCCAAGAGGCTATTAGGAGTCATTTAGAGAAACAGAGTCTGTAACAGATATTTTATCTGGATCCCATTACAAAATCATCGGCAAGTAAAACTGTGTGTATGATTTTCTACACTGCAAGTCAGGATGCAGACTGAATGGGCCATCTAAGATAAAAATCTGAGGCTCCTCTTTTGACTCAGTCTTTGATCCCCACCTTTTTTTACAATTCTTATTGGAGAGCTTTGAAGTGGCAGACCAGCTTCTATTGAGTTGATGATTTCCCCCCTTGATAATTGAAGAAGCCTAAATCTTAAAGAAATGCTGATTCCATATTCAGATTAAAACCTGAGTCTTTAGTCTGAATGCAGATTTCAATTGATGAGCATCTCCATAGGATATCTCCTCTCCCAGAATTATCCCCTGCTGAATTGGGGTTTGGAATTTGACCATTTGTCTTTGCATCTGTATTCTTTAGACTTCAATGGATTATGCGTGATTATTGCCCCTTACCAACTGTGACTTTTTTTTGAAATGAGTATATAATAAACTTCCATGCCCGCAGAATTTGGAACAGCATGGGCTAACCACTAGTCTAGTTGTTCTCATTTTCTTTCGCTTTAACCATCCTATGCCACCACGCCTCTCAGGACCCCAAAAAATCATAGAGGCATGGCCCCCTATATGAATGGCGCCTAACGTGAGGGCTTTCTGAGCAGTGCTAATACTTTTTCCCCCCAAGCCAAAGCGCTTCCCAAATTCAGGTGGCTAGGAGACTCATCCCCCTGGTTTAGCTGCTGGCTCATGGAGAGGAGAACATGAGGGATTAGAGGTGAGTAACTTTTATCTTTTCAATTTAAGACAAACAGAGTACTATGGGGCACAGTGAATCAAAGGAAAGAACTCTTTATTGCTATAACTGATTATACCCTCAGAAAATGGGGGGCAGAAATTAGTAAAGAACAGCTCACTAAATTTCTTGATCTTATTACAAATTGTAGCCCATGGATTGCCTTAGAATTCTGGCAAAAAGTTGGCAATGATTTGAAAACTTATTGTGTTGAGTATGGACTAGAACAAGTGCCAGTAAAAATTTCGTCTCTTGAAAAAACAACTTTGTTATCTGGTCAGAATACAGAGAATGAAATCTTTAAGGTTTCAGTGTTAGAATCAGAGGAGGAGGAAAAAGCTCATAGTAAATCAAAACAGAGCTTTAAAATTCGAAGGAAAAAGCCACAAGCAGCAGACTCTCCCCCACCTAAAAACCTCTCTTCCAAAGAGGAAAGAGATAACAGCAGAGGAGCCTCTGCTGCTTGAAGCTCCAATTCCGCAGCCCCAGCCCCAGAATATAGGGTTTAAAGGGGCAATAAAAAATGCTCAGAAGGATGGAGACACGTCATTCTGTTTCCCAATTATTTTTAGAGCAGATGAATTGGATGATGATGAAGTAGTAGCTCCTACATGGGAGCCTCTTCCCTACAAAGTGTTAAAAGAAATTAAGACAGCTTGTGCTTCACATGGTCCTGCTTCTCCATACGCTTTAACTTTGGCGAAAACTTTGGAAGGGCTTTGGATCACTCCCTTTGATTGGAATCATATAGCAAAATATTCCCTTGCTGCAGGGGACTACCTCTTTTGGAAATCAGAATTTGATGGAGTGGCAAAACAGAAGGCAGCCATTAATAAGAAATAGGGCATCAGAGTTACTAAAGAAATGTTACTTGGAATAGACGAATGAGAATTTCATGCTGATCAGCTTAATTTACCTAGAGAAGCTCTAATTCAAAGTACAAAGTGTGCCTTAGAGGCTTGGAAAAGGATCCCAGCAACTAAGAAACTGTCCACAGGTTTGGCTGAGATTAGACAAGGATCAGAGGAAAGATACTCAGATTTTGTAGAAAGGTTAAATCAAGAAGTAAAAAAATATACAAATGATGAATATTCAATCCGGATAATAGTCCAAAGGTTTCTTTACAAGTCTCAGGGCGCTGCTTCCACAGTCGTATACCCGTCTGCACTGGTTCCCCACTCAGGGTTTCAGACTTTAGCTTGTGGCTGTGTCTGCCTCCACCCACGCCTCCGCCGGTGCCTGCGCCTGTGCTCTGAGCCTGTGCTTTGTGCCCTGCGTCCGCTCTTGGCGCCCTGCTCCCGCATTCAGATTTCGGGTGCGTTCTTTGACTTATTGGGGTCCCAAATCTTGCTGCTCTCAGGAACAGGCCCCGGAGCTGCCAATGACTCGATGGGTGCCCCAAACTTGCTCTATTTCTTTTTAGCTGGCTTCGGCGCTATAGGTGCTGTGTGTGGAGGGGGTGGGGGTGGGGCGGTTGCTCAGCTCGCGATTTAAGGAGAGCCCTTTTTAGCCTGGAAATGTCTCGATTCCACGTACCTTCCACGCTGTGCCCTGTTGTGGGGTTCCTCCGTTCGTCTGGACTAGTTTTTATATCCCTTTAAGGAGTTTTGTGTGTTTTGGTCAGGAGAGGTTAAGAGCTGCTTCTTACTCTGCCGCCATCTTAACCCGGAAAAAAAAAACCCAGGTGAATATTTTTAAGAAAAGTGGCTTAGGTATGATTGACTAGTCTCTTGAGGAGGCTTGCCACCTCTAGGAATGGCTTTGCCATTTGAAGTGTTCTTTTGGCTTGTCCCCAAGTCATGGGTTTCATGGCTTGGGATCTTGGGGTGGTTATTTGTGTTCTCCATACTCCTCTGTTCCTGAGAGCCCTCTGCTGCATCTGTCTGCTGCTCTGGCTTGATGAGCTGGGTGTGTATCCAGGCTTGTTCATTTCCTGTGTAAATAAAAGCAGAACCTCCACCCCTATGTTATAATTTTGTAAAAGGCTGATAGGTTTGGGATGGGTGATGTTCCTATGTACAAATAAATTTTTGAAAATTTAGAACATTTTAGATAATTTAGAACAATTTTAGATATATCAAATATTTCTTTTTATCCCATATTTCTTAATTTTTATAAATAAACCCCAAAAATTTTAAAACAAAAATATTTTATTATATGTTTTTTTAAAGTTGATACTAAAGTCTTTTTCCATTTATATACTTCATTGAACTTTCATGTTTTTTAGAGCAGCCAGAAAGTATTAGGCCAAATTGGAGTGAAACAAATCTTTTTGTCAACAATTCATATGTCCCAGTTGGTTACAACAAATGTTTACAAGTTCAGAAATCTTTTTTGCAATATTTCAAACTCTTAATACATATTTTATTCCAAATTTCCAATTTCTCCTTCCCCAATGTTCATTACATTTTCCTTTGTGCTTAATTCAATAGTACATATTTTAAAGTAAGAATTTCATATGTTCATTTGTCTATCCAAAATTTAGATCATACAGAATCTCAATGTTTGGTTTTAGGAATTTATCACCATCATTTATAAAAGTCTCTTGCTTTTTATACTGCTTAATTTGAAATGTGAACTGTTTTACCACTTGCTGTAGTGAATGCAGGCTGTGAAACCAATTTTTTCATTCTGCTTACATTTAAGGTAATTTTTTTTCATCTTTAACAGCTTTTCCCAAGCAAATTAAATCTAACAATTGCTTCTTTAACTGGATAATTTTCTTGTCTTATAAATTGATTATGTATTTTTGGGATGTATATTTTGCTGATCCATAGATGACAAACCATTTATTTCTCTTTGATAGTTATTATCTGAATCAGGTTCAACAGATCCTTTTAATTTACTATTATCTTTATATGAACTAATAAATAATAGACTACTACTCTATTTTCTGGGTCTCTGCTGCAACTTAACATTTTCTTTAACAAAAATACCAGTATTATTCTCAGCATTGCTTTGTGGTTTGTGTATATATTTAGCATCATTTCATTTTAAATCTTCACTATTGTTAGTATAATTTGCTGTTTTGAATGCAGGAACAATATTAGGCTTCTGACTTCTATTCAAAGAACAATCATTCCTAAGATTTTATAGAGGCATTCCCTCACCAATCTCTTTGATATTACTAAACAATTTCATAGAAATTTCTTCTAAGAGTAGAACAAAAGTCTTTAAATTCTATCTCATTTTCAGTAAAAATATCAGTAGAAGTACTTCATTCAAAGTTACTTCTTGGTAATTAAACAGTTCTTTGTTTTATACCAATTACCACTTCAGAATTCACATTTAAAACTACTTGCTTAGGAGATTTGATATATCTCATATTTGGCTCCAACATGGTCACCAAGTTCAACACCCATCTGCCTTTCATAAGCATTTAAATTGTCCAACTCATATGCTTTGTTAGTGAATATTTTTAGTGAATATTTCAAGTGTCTGTACTGTAGGACTTTGTTTTCTGAACTGTATAAATTCAAATTGGCTTCCTATTTCTTCCAACATTGAGGAAAACTGATTTCTGCTTTTTTTGTTAGGTGCTAAACTGTGGTTAAGATTAAGATCTTTTTTTGAGGATAAAATTTCCAGAGGTGTGTTAATTTCTTTCTTATCAAGAACAAATGTTACTCTATACATCCTTAGTTATAATATGGGTTGGCCCTGGTTTCTAATCAGGAAAAGAATTCTTGTCTTGATTTTCAGTATCTAAATCAGTCTTGATGTTTTGTTATTTTCTGCTACTACTGAAGTTGAAGTATTCACAACTTCTACAGAACTATTATTATAATCCTGTTCAATACCCTTAAAGAAAAGTTTCCCTTTCTTATTAGAAGCTGTTTTGAAGCCACAACCAAAAAACCTTTATTTGAATCAGGATCAAAATGCTGTGCACACTTTCTCAAGTAATTATCTTAATTTCTCTTTGGCTTCATATTAGTATCAATAATACTTTTTGAATAAGAAATTTTACTTTGTGATTTACATGCATAAGCCAATTTTGGATACTGATTTTTATCCCGGGTATCCCCCTGTAAATTCAAGGACTATTTCTGATGAAAAAGAATCTTCCATGAATGATTCCTGAACTGTCTATTTACAATATATTTCTGTAGAGTTCTCAGGAATAGACTCTTCTAAGTAACAGAAACTTGTTGCAAAGAGTTCCTCAGAACTGTCTGTCACCCTTATGTTCTTTTTTCTCTGTTGTTTGAAAAATGAAATTCTCCTTATTCAAAGGCAAACTTTCCTCGAAGGTATGGTTCAATAGCTATTTTTTCTGTAATCAAATTAGTTTTTTCTTAGTCTTTTAGGGTTACAAATAGGCCAGTATTTTTGCTGACCTGTGCCCCCAATGAAATTGATGTCATTTCTTTGCATTTTTCAGGTGACCTTTCCTGAGCATCTCCTAAAATTTCATTTAAAACCTCAGTTTCAAGAACATGAATCATGTAACCATGGGAAAATATTTCTAAATTAAATAAATAAAATTTACAAAGTAAATGGAACCTCAATTTCTTGATTATAATATTACCATAACTTTTAATTTGAATCTTACTTTGTGGTTAAAGTTCAGAGTTTCTTCTAAATCTGTTTTTTTTTTCCTTTGCACAAAGGTTCCTTTTCTCCATAAATCACAACTGAAAGTTCCTGTAGTTTCTGAGGAAGCCGAGTTAAAGAATTTATACTGGAATTTACTGAGTCATGTAAAGTGCAATTTTTTGTGGGAAAGTGACTATTTTGTCCAAAACTCCCCAATTTTACTTCTGTATGTTTTCTTTGTTGGAGGCAGGCTGCAGCCAAAATACACTTTTATATTTGAAACTCATTTCTTAAGAATGTGGACAGACTGAAGTAGGAAGTTTGCAGGACATAGCCTTATCTTGCTTATCTCTCTGTCCTGCAAGCCTTACCTTACATTCCCTGACCAAATGCCCTTCTTGTCCACACTTAAAACAAGCCCGAGAGCCCTTTGGAAGTAGCCTTTTTTTTTTTTTTGCTCAGCTGTAGCAAACACCGCACCTCAAAGATATGAGGGTCCTATGTCTGCACAAAGCTTTACATAATCATGTAGGAAAGTTTCACTTCGATATGGTCTGATGGCTCCCTGACTAGAAGAGTTTGAGTTCTCAAAAACTAACTGTCTGACTAAAAGGGTGCCAAGCTTCAGGGTCTTGAATAATTCCAGAGACTGTTTGCAGCAGTCGAGAAACAAAGTCCTGATAAGGTTCCTCAGGTCCTTGTCTAATATTGCTTAGCTCCTGGCTCTTATTGGTGATGGGAAGTTCACACCAGTCTTGCAATGAAATCACATCAATTTGCTGGTAGGCTTACAAATTATAAATCAACTGATTTTGAAGAGCTACATAAGCTCCTTTCCCAGCAAGTATATCATAATCATTTCAAGCTGAGCGTTCCTTTGTCTCTCTGCCTGAGCGTGGGCTTTATCCATATATTCAGACCTCCATAATAGTCTCCTCCTTGCAAACAAGCCTTGGCTATCTGCTTCCAATCATCTGGGAGGAGGGCATCATTAGCAAGTGTTTTCACCTGCGGGAATGAATGGGCAGTAGCCCCATCCTGAGAATTTTTTTAAAATTCTTTTAATTCTTTAAAATTTTTGCTTTAATTCTTTTAAAGTTTTGAACAGTATAGGCTGAAGCATTCGTGTAACCTTACCCTGTGCAAGTTTGCTCCAACACTAGAAAAGAAAAATCCTGTAGCATTTCATCTCCTGTGTTCTGCATTCTTGCTATGGGGTCTTCTGTAAAGGAGACATCATGGGCTTAGGGGGAGTAACCTGTAAGTGCATCAGGGAGGATAGCCCTTTGATTAATGGCTGTAAATTTTGTACTGAATTTTGGCATGTCGAACTGGCTAGTGGAGCTGAAGGCAGAGTGGTTGGAATGGAAAGCGGTGGAAGGAAGTGAGCAGCCATTTCTCTTTTCAACTCTGCTCCACACTCAGGATGGAGGACTTCATCCAGGGGACTAAGGAAAAGACTTTTCTTTCAAATTAGACATATCTGAAGGGGAAGGAGTAGATGACTTAACTCTAAATTTTCAGCTTTCCTTTGGGGGTCCAATATCTTGCTGTCCTGGAAAAGCCTGGTACAAATTCAATGATGGGTAGAGAGAAGATGCCTCCATAGTTCCAGCCTTAACTGCTGCCCTTGGGGTAAGGGCATGTTAAGAACAGTGGGATAAGGGATAAAGCAGTCCCAAATCAAATTCCATAATGAAAGTACCTCAGCATGGACTTCAGTAGGCTCTTCTTAAGCTTTCTCCCACTTGATTCCAAATTTCCAAATTCACTGAATCTTCCTTTGGGAACTGTAATAAGAAAATGACATTTTTAAGTATAGAGAAAAGTTGTGCAAAGCAGGATGGATGAGCAGAACATTCTGGGAGCCTTGGAACTCTGCAGGCGAGACTCAAGGGTCTGAGTCTGTTGGTTTCTGCCACTGGAGAGGAAGCAGGTGTTTTTATACTCCTCCATGACCATCCCACCTACCCTGTGTGTTTGCAGTTTGGAAGGTGAACTTCTGTTACTGGACCAGCTCTTGGTTGGAGACCCCTTTGAATTTACTGGCTGATTTTCATCTGAGACCTCGGGATATCTGAGATCACTGCTGGAGGGACAAGGATCCAAGGAGTGAGACCCCATCCTGCTTGGATCTAGTTAGTGTTAGGGTTTTAGTGTAGTAGTTCATTTCCCTTGTCTTTGGTCCATAGTTAACCCCAGTTAAGGAAATCCCCATTTATCCATCTCCCTAACTTCTTTACTCTTGTATGTTCTCCTTAACCCTGGAAGTACCTTAGTTAAGTTATATAAAGGGTTTACTGTAATTCTCCAGCTGACTGGAGTCTGGCTCACTGCTTAACTGATTTAGCTGCTATTCTTCCATATAAGTGTTACTCATTTCCCAAGTCTTGTGTTTGTGGGTGTAAAGGTGATTCCCCATTGGTATTTGTTCTTAGTCAGTTATCCCTTGCCTAAGCAGTCCTCCTTTTCTCCTTTCTCTAAACCCCAGTGAACTCAGAGTTTAATATTACCCATAAAAGTTGGCAGCGGATGGAGGGTTGAGAAGGGGTACTCTTAACACTAACCAGATCCAAGCAGGATGGGGTCTCACTCCTTGGGTCCTTGTCCCTCCAGTGGTGATCTCAGATGTCCCAAGATCCAGATGAAAATCAGCCAGTAAATTCAAAGGGGTCTCCAACCAAGAACTGGTCTAGTAACAGAAGTCCACTTTCCAAACTGCAAACCAAGCTCCAGGCCACAGGGTTGATTGGATGGTCCTTGAGGAGCACAAAAACACCTGCTTCCTCTCCAGTGGCAGCAACCAACAGACTCAGACCCTTGAGTCTCACCTGCAGAGTTCCAAGGCTCCCAGAATGTTCCACTCATCCATCCTTCTTTACACAAATTTTCTCTATACTTAAAAATTCTATTTCCTTATTACATAACCAAGGCAGACATCTCTGACAGGATCCAGGAATTTTTGTAATTGAGCAGTGCTAACCTTGGTGTCTTTAGCTTATTATAACATAGATTTTAACTTTTGCAAAAAATAATTCTTTTTCCTTTGACCTGGCTTGCCCCATGCTTTACTTCTGACTATTACTCCCTATGCTGTACTTAATTCCCCTGCCAAGGGGAGGGAGGTTCTTCTTACCTGGAATGCCTTCCTGCATCCTATAACTGATGCTTCTGCACTGGTTGGTTGGGGGAGAGAGAGGTCTTCTTACCTCAACCCCTCAATAGACCTTCTCAGGCCCCACTTTATGTGACACTTGTCAGGCCTAACCTGTCTGGAGATTCTTAAAGGTGATAAGAAGAATGAGAGAAATATAAGAGAGAACACAGAGAGGAAAGCAGGGCCACTGTTGATGGTAGCAAGGAAAAGGCAGCTTTATTGAAAAATGACCTCTGTTTTTATAGAGGCTTAAAGATCCTTGCACAGGTTGTTCATATTTACAATAATTAAAGAATAGCCTCAGGATGAGATAAGCACCAGCTGCTCAAGGCTATGCTTAGACTGAGTCTCTTACATTTCTCTCCCCCTCTCAGCTAATCTTGAAAAAAATAGACTTAGCTACTCATACACAATGCATTTACTTCCCTCCACCTACTTAATGCTCAACCCCTTACCTTATGTCTTTTGACCTCATTATCAACTGAAACTACTCCCTAGCAGTAATCTTTTATTTGCAAAGTTTCATGGCTTTAATTTGTCCTTGATTTCTTTTTGCCACTGTTGGCTACCCTTTCCTTTTGACTAGTTACACACTATGCTAAGGCTGATGATTCAATACTCTCTCTTCCCTGTGTTTTAATAATGCTGCAGGTCTTGTTCTTACATGCACAGGCAGATATCCAGAGTACTCTGACTAGAATCCAGTAATACTTAAGAGAATGGTTTTTTTTTGTTTGTTTGTTTTTTTGTTTTGTTTTTTTTACACATCTGAGAGAGAATGAAGGGGTCCAAGGAGTTCGAATGGCTTAAATTTGTCAACGTGAAATCTGGATGCCTCCATTTTACCCTTGACCTTCAAGAAACCCCAGTACCAGGCACACCTGTTTTGGGTTGAACTATAGACTTTAAACTATTTGGGGACCCTAGTGTGGGTAGGATCTGTGGACGTAGTCCCAATGTGAGTGCCTTTATTTGTTTTAGAAGCTTCTATTATATTACAGTCCTCTCTTAGAAAGCCCAGCTCTTAGTTTGACACACTCCTTGGTAATTTTTATAGTTGACCAGTCCCTGATACCCCTGAGGCTGTCTACAAACCTCTTTACAGCCTCCTTAGTGTTGTCTATGCAGGCTTGCCATACCATGTTCTCCAGGGTATAAAAGACCCCCAAGTTCTGTCCCTCTTCCGAGCTGGCATCTAGCATGATGCCTTCTCCCAAGGCCAGACCAGAGTCCCCAGGGTGTAGGCCCTGTGTAGATCTTGGTGCTGGGCTCTGTGTGGCAGCTGAATATTGGACCTATCCTCATCCTGATTAAAGACTTGGGTTTTTCTGACTAATAATTCTGTGTTTTTTCCAAGTTAAGAAATTCTAAGTACTGTCTGATGTGTGTGAAGGGAACCCTCTCCCAGGATCACACATGGGGTCTTATCTGCATCCCTACCCTCCTAGTTAAGTCATCTAGTGCAGGTTACATGATTGAGTTTGAAGCAGACATGATTGAAGTTGACCTGAAAAGGAGAGGGAGGTAATAAGGTTTGAGACAAAAGATGGTGTTCTCAATCACTGGAGAGAGCTCTAGGGAAATTGTGAGTGTGGTGGTCAGATTGAGATCAACCATGTGGTAGTTAAGGTTAGGCCATTTTACTTTTGTCCTTTTACCTAATTACCTGATCTTTACTTATTTCAAGTAAATTTAATTAACTGTATTAAAATCCTAAGGACCAGGGTCCAAAATTTATTTCTTATAGATGGTATATGAAAAGATTATATTATGATAATTCTGTACTCAGTCATCTACCTTTTCATTTTCAGTGTTCATAAAAGACAAATAGTCTGGAGGAGAGGAGAAAGAAAACTTTCCATTTCAGAAAAATAAAGATATGATATGGAGATTGGGAAATAGAAGTTATATGGAGGGAAGCATGAATATTATATTTAAATATTTGAAGAGTTACTATATAGAATATGAATTTTATTTGCTCTAGTTCAACTCAGGGACCATAAATGGGCAGAATAATGAGTGAAATTTCAAGAAGAAAAAATTTAATTCCATATGAAGAAAAAATAATGGCTAATGACTAATGCTGCCCAAGAGTGAAAGGAATAGTCATGGGAGTAGATGCACTTGCCAGTCACTGGTTTCAAATCAACATTAAATAATTCATGCTAAAGATTTCACTTAGGGAATTACCTGTTTTAATAAGAGTTGGACAATATGGCTTTTGAGACTCTTTTCAAATGTCAAATTTTATTATTCTATGGGACAATATCAAAGTTTTATGACTGGATATTTATTACTACAATGAACCAAATGAGCCACATGATTTTTGTATGATCTGAACATTCTTCATTGATGTCAAATTATCTGAAATATGTATTAAACTTATTCTCTTTGGCATATAGCCTGACTAGGACTTTTCAAACTCTTTAAAGAAGAATTTTTCAATAGTTAGAGCATTCTAAAAATAGAATCGGTAGCTTTCAAGAGCTAGCAATCTGGAGTTCTGGGGGCAGAGTTGAGATGGTGGAGTAAAGCAGAGAAGCTCAGAGTCACCATGAGAGTTCTCTCCAATCAATATTAAAATAATGACAAAATGAATATAGGTGAGAAAGAACCAACACGGAGACAGAGAGGAACAACTTTCAAGAAAAGAAAAACCCAAAAGGATAGGCAGAAAACATCAAGGGGCACAGGGGTGAGTGGGAGTATAGTCAGCAGGAGGCTACAGCAAGGAATGAAGAGCAAGCAAAGAGGAAGTCACAAACCCTCACCCCACAACTGTTGTCCCAGGTTCAGAAATTAAGCCCAAGCAAACATCCAGACCCTGTGACCCTGACTGGGTTTTAAATAGGGGTCCAATCATTCCACACCTCTTGAAATTATAAACCTGTGGGGAAGTCTGGAATCTGAGCTCAAGGAAGTCTGTACTGAAGTGGGCTGATCTGTGTGGGGTTAGAGAGCAAAACCTGGAGTCCTAGTCTGGGCTTGGGGGGAAAACATAGATCCCAATTTGGGGTATTTGGTTGGTAGGAACAAAATGGGTGCAGATCTTTTTGTTAAAACCTAAGGGTATAGATCTAGGACAGAGCAATCAACTGTGTGTCCCATTAGATCAAGTACACAACAGGACCAAAAACTTACACCTAAGCCTAAGGATAAAATTTGATCAGTTCCTGACCTGATTAAGCTCAGAGTTAGACCAAAAGCTTATGCCCAAGCCTGAGGCAATTCTTTAAGCTATCAGCAACTCTAGGGTTAATTAAATCAGCAGTGGGAGGTAGTTCTGAGAGCTCTCAGCCCTTAGGCCATTATAATATATTAGAAAAACTGAAACTGGTAGAAACAAAGAAAAAAAAAGCTAAAGGCAGCAAAAAGAAGGACTGAAGTTTAAAAGAGTATCCCAAATTCCCAGAAAAGTCTCTACCTATAAAAAAGGTAGGAAAATTGATCAAACAACCAAAAATCACATAACTCTAAGGAATTATTATGGAAAGAAAAAGCAAGGTACAGACACAGAAGGGGACAATGAAAGCAAAACAAACATATTCAAAGTCCAAAAGAAAAATATGGTTTGGACACAGATTCTGGAAGAGCTAAAAAAAAAAAAAAAAACATGAAAAATGAATTATGAGAGGCAGAAGGAAAATGGAGAAGAGAAATGAAAGCAATGCAAGAAAAAATTTAAAAAGAGAACCAAAAGCTGAAGGAGGAAAATCAGTCCTTAAAAATTAGAATTGAGCAACTGGAAATTAATGATTTCATGATAAATCAAGAAACAATAAAACAAAATCAAAAGAATGAAAAACAGAAGAAAACATGAAATATCTTATTTTTTTTATTTTGAATATTTTCCCATAGTTACATGTTTCATGTTCTTTCCCTCTCCACAAAACTCCCCTAACCCCCCCTTAGCCAACACACAATTCCACTGGGTTTTACATGTATCATTGATTAAGACCTAATTCCATATTATTGATAGTTGGACCAGAGTTATCATTTAGTGTCTACATCCCTAATAATATCCCCATCAGCCCATGTGTTCAAGCAATTGTTTTTCTCCTGTGTTACTCCTCCAACAGTTCTTCCTCAGAATGTGGCTAGTTTTCTTTCTCATAAGTCCCTCAGCCTTGCTTTGGATCCTTTCATTGCTGCTAGTAGAAAAGTCTGTTATGTTCAATTGTACCACAGTGTATTAGTATCTGTGTACAATGTTCTCCTGGATCTACTCCTTTCACTCTGCATCACTTCGTGGAGGTCTTTCCAGTTCACATGGAATTCCTCTAGGTCTTTATTCCTTTGAGCACAATAATATTCCCTCACCAAGAGATACCACAATTTTTATAGCCATTGCCCAATCTAAGGACAGTATCTCATTTTCCAGTTTTTTGCCACCACAAAAAGTGTGCCGCTAAATATTTTTGCACAAGTCTGTTTATCTATGATCTCTTTGGGGGTACAGACCCAACAATGGTATGGCTGGATCGAAGGGCAGTCAGTTTTTTATAGCCCTTTGAGCATAGTTCCAAATTGCCATCCAGAATGGTTGGATCAGTTCACAATTCCACCAGCAATGCATTAATGTCCTAATTTTGCCACATCCCCTCCAACATTCATTGCTCTCCCCTTCTTTCATTTTAGCCAATCTTCTAGGTGTGAGGTGATACCTCAGAGTTGATTTGATTTGCATTTCTCTAATTATTAGAGATTTAGAACATTTTCTCATGTGCTTATTGATAGTTTTGATTTCTTTATCTGAAAATTGCCTATTAATGTCCCTTACCCATTTATCAATTGGGGGATGGCTTGATTTTTTGTACAATTGATTTAACTCCTTGTATATTTGAGTAATTAGACCTTTGTCTGAGTTTTTTGTTATAAAGATTTTTTCCCAATTTGTTGCTTCCAATCTAATTTTGGTAGCATTGGTTTTGCCTGTTCAAAAACATTTTAGTTTAATGTAGTCAAAATTATTTATTTTACATTTTGTAACTTTACATAACTCTTTTTTTTTTAATTTACTCAAATTTAATATACTCAAAATTATGCATGTTATATTTCACAGTGCTCTTTGTCTTCTGTTAACTCATAAATTCCTCTCCTACCCTTAAATCTGAATTTACTTATGATATCTACTTCTATATCTAGATCATGTATCCATTTTGATCTTATCTTAATGAATATTATAAGATATCGGTCTATACCTAATTTCTGCCAAACTACTTTCCGGTTATCTAAGCAATTTTTTTTAACATTTATTAATATTCATTTTTGACATGGTTACATGATTCATGCTCCACCTTTCCCCTTCAGCCCCCCCCCGCACACCCCCCCCCACCCTTGGCCGATGCGCGTTTCCACTAGTTTTGTCATGTGTCCTTGAACAAGACCAATTTCCAAATTGTTGGTAGTTGCATTGGTGTGGTAGTTTCGAGTCCACACCCTCAGTCATGTCCACCCCGACCCATGCGTTCAAGCAGTTGTTTTTCTTATATGTTTCCTCTCCTGCAGTCCTTCCTCTGAATGTGGGTAGCGGCTTTACCATAAATCCCTCAGAATTGTCCTGGGTCATTGTATTGCTGCTGGTACAGAGGTCCATTACATTCAATTTTACCACAGTATATCAGTCTCTGTGTACAATGTTCTTCTGGCTCTGCTCCTTT